>NC_048282.1:12427469-12562469 GCF_009762535.1 Notolabrus celidotus | reverse complement strand
GGTCTGTAGTTCACACTTTCCGTCACTTTGCTCCACTGCAGCTGAATCAAAACTTCATTTTTTACAAGGGATGCACCGAAAATTCGAAAATCTTCGGCCGAAAATGCCCCCAAAGTGAATTTTCGGTTTTCGTGGGAAAGACTTTTATCACCATAACAACATGGCCGAAACAGAATGCTGTGATGACGCAAGCAAAAACTGCGGCCAGTACGCGTTTGTCTGGATAAGGGCCAACATGTCTGCATCCATTTTCCCTTATTGCAGCACTAAAGCATCTTCTAAGCAAAGAGGTTGAGACGGGCCACGGAGTGAAAACAGTGAAAAGTTCCCTCTTAGAGTCTGTTAGCACACGTTTCACTGAGATCTATTCGGATCCTCTGCACTGCATCGCGACTACTTGATACGCCTTATAAAGATTATAACTTGGATGTGGGAATAAAGCAGAGCATACGAGAAATGATCCAGGCCGCGATGGATTCAAAGAACTCGCTTGGAGACGGAGAAGCGCACAGCGCAGGAGAAGGAGAACAGAGCGCATAAAAAAGGACTCTCTCTGAACCAGATGAGGGGCATGCAACCTCGTTGTCTGATATGTTCAGTGAGATCCTTGATTTTAGTGAGGTTAGCACACAGTCATAGCCAGAAATGCAATGGTACTAATAATTGGCATAATAATTTTTTTCAATGTTTCGGTTTTCGGTCTTGGTTTCCTCATTTTCAGTTTCGGCCAAGAATTTTAGTTTCAGTGCATCCCTTCTTTTTTACCTATCATTTCATACAATCACAGGTCCACGACAGTATGGAGACACTTCAGTTTTCGTGATGCCGTTATATCCCTATTAATGAACCATGAAACGATGATGCTAATTCTGACAGTTCTGTTTGATAGCTGGACTGTAAACAACGCAGCGCACAGAGAAGGAAGTCCTGGCTGGGAGTTGATTCTCACTCAGAACCTACACCTGATACAGAGAAGGTGGCCGTCGTACTCACATATATCAGTGTCAGACTGTAGCCGATGTTCAGAGATTGTATGATCGTAAACTGTGCTATATTTTCTGTTTCACATCTTCACTGAGGAATTTGACAGTCGAACAAAAGCTGCTGCTCTGCTCAGTAATCTCAGAGATGGATGGATGAATCAGAGTCCAGAGTGTGTGCATAGAAACACACAACAAACACACACACACATTTACATTATGATGCTGGCCTGTAATATGATCCACAGAGCAGAGTGTGTGTGTGTGTGTGTGTGTGTGTGTGTGTGTGTGTGTGTGTGTGTGTGTGTCTGTGTGTGTGTGTGTGTGTGTGTGTGTGTGTGTGTGTGTGTGTGTGTGTGTGTGAGGGGGGTGTTGAACCAATACAGAGTCCCACACAGATATGGAAACACCAGCACTGCAGTATGAGACCATTATATCCACACTGAAGAGACAGAGGAGGAGGAGGAGGAGGAGGAGGAGGAGGAGGAGGAGAAACGACGAGAAAGAGGGAGTGAGAGAAAGAGTGTGTGTGGTGATGGGGGAGGGAGGGAGGGTGTGAGGGGTGAGGAGGGAAAGCTAGAACAGCTTGCCGCATTGTCAAGGACACATCAAGGGGAGATTGAAAGAGGGAGGAAAAGAGAGGAGGAGAGCCAGCGAGAGAGGAAGAGGAGGAGGAGAAGGATGGAGGGATGATGATGATGATGAGAGAGAGGGATGGGAGGAGGACGCAGCTTGCTACGATTACTCAGCATAAGGTCACCTGTTTCCCTCCGCCTCGCCTCGGCCTGAACCCTGTTGAACGTCATGTTTGCTACACAACTCTTCAGCAGCTTCATACGAGTCCCTGCAGCAAGCACACACACACTTATACTCTCTCTCTCACACACACACACACACACACACACACACACACACACACACACACACACACACACACACACACACACACACTCAGGCAAACACGCAAAAAGACGGTCACTGATCTCAGCCAACCACAGCGCACCATAATGAGCTGTTCCCCCCTCCCCGACAGCCAATCAGAAAAAAAGAGAAACAGAGAAAAGCTCTGCTCCAAGCCGAGCACACTGGAGGGGTGACATCACCTGTTGCTGGGCAGAAACCTGTTACAGACAGGAAGCCCTGGACCTGATATCCTGGTCACCATGGAAACTGCATCACTCAGGGGTGAGGCTGAAGGGGAGAGGAGAAAGAAGATGGAGAGGGGAGTTTGGAAGAGAGAAAAGTTGAGTGAGCCGAAAAATCAAAGTTTACATTTGTTTCAAACTTTTTCACTGAATCAAAGATAATCTGAGGGATTAGTGTTTATTAGTGTGTGTGTGTGTGTGTGTGTGTGTGTGTGTGTGTGTGTGTGTGTGTGTGTGTGTCAGTGTAATAAACTTATTCCCGGTTTTGAAGTGCTATATCAATTGTTATCAACAGGTTAATAAATAAACTGACCAACAAAGTGTTCAGATGGTTTCAGATTTCCTCCCATAAATTAAACCTTATATTTGATTTGTCTCAACATGAGAGTATCTTGTATGTTTTGTGTGTTCAGGTGCATTTTGTCTTTGCTCTTCCTGGCTCTGATTTTTTTCTCATCCTGACTCATTTTGGTCCCTCTGTCTCCCCCTCTTAGGTCTCAGTGGGGACCCTGCAGATCTGGAGCGTCGATGCCAAACGTACGGTCAGAACTTCATCCCCCCGAAGAAGCCCAAGACGTTCCTTGAACTGGTGTGGGAGGCCTTACAGGACGTTACGCTCATTATCCTGGAGGCCGCCGCCATCATCTCCCTCGGCCTCTCATTCTATCAGCCTCCCGGGAAGGACACTGAAGGTAAGGGCGGGGCCAGAGGTGCTAGAGTGGCGGGGCTACAGGGGCGGGGCCAGAGTTCTAGGGGATGGGTCAGGTTTAGGTTGGTGCAAGGCACAGAGAGAAGATGAAGCGATTCAATCAGCAGATCTGGAATGACGTGAAGGAAATTCAACATGTGAAGTTTCAGCTGTTGAAAAATGTTTTTGCTGTTCATAAACAAAAGTCAGGCTTTATTTTAAGAGCCCCAAAACTCCAATCACAAGTTGCCTCACATGGTAATACCTTAGGATTTATGACCGCCTCTGTCACCCTGACTCTCCTTTCAGATACTTCATCTGTAAAAAAGAAAGTTCATTTAAAATTCAGCGTGTAAGTTTACGAGTACAGAATCATGACTTTACAAAAAGCAGGATAATCCATAGATGATGCTCTTAAAGTTAGTTCATGAACCCGAACTTAAGCAGCATCATTCCTGTTTAAAAAAACATTCAGGATCAGGTTTATAAGGGGCAGACTGGTCCCTAGATCTTGGTCTTCATGACTTAGATTAAACTGGTTTATCGCAGCACAGCTTCTGTCAGGAAACCCTGAAGGAAACTTTCTCTCACCTCAAACATCCTGCAGAAGCAAAGAGGGTTAATAAAGTGAAAGATGTTGAAAAGAGGGATGGAGAGGGAGACTGGAGGAGAAAGAGTGAGGCTGAACCTAAAGAGTGGACCTCACGCTCTCACAGTCTTCACTGTAAGTGTATGAGCAGTGAAGGCTGTCCAGACCAGCAACCACCTCTAGCCTCTCTCAGTGTAGACCCCTCTGGACTACACTGATTCAATTACCCACAATCCACCACTGTGCAGAAATGATGCTGCAGTTATGTAGTGGCATACTAAAACAATATGAGTCATTTTAAAGGGGCGGAGAGACCTCTTCTTACAGACGCTTAAATCACAAATTCAGAACCTCCATCACATTGAGAGACATAAAGATTGAGAAGTGACAACCAATCAGTTCTTATTTTATTTTTCTAGTCTGTGTGTCAGAAGTTTACTGAATATAACCGAGCAGCTGTAGACATTACAGACTTGACAAGGATTTATACCTTGTTGATTGACTGAGAGAGCTTCAAGCGTCCAGAAGATAACCAGGAACGTCTGCGACATCACCAGCTAACAGCACCCACTGCCTCCTCCTGAATATATTTGTATTAAACACTTAAAAAGTTCACTTTAAAGAGCTTCAGGAGAGACTGAAGTAACTGTAGGGACCAAAATGCACAAAGTATAGATTTTTAGCATAATCTTACTTTAAGATATGTGACTAAAACTGCAATACCCTGAAACCTCTATTATTAGTGAAAGACTGCATTCACACTGCAGACAAAGTTACCCTAACCTGAAGTATTTGCTCACATGTGATTTCAATCAGAGGTCTTTATGTCTGTTTGAGCAGCACAGGTCTCATGGAATCTGATCTTTATGAATCAGATGTGTCTCACCTTCACGTGTGCTCCTCCATCAGAGAGGCCTACAGGTCAGGGGTCTCATTTATAAAAGAGTGCGTAGAATCCCTACTGAAAGAGTACGTACTCCGAAAACCCGGAAATGGCGTGCGCCAAAAATAATTCTGATTTATAAAACCGTTCGCACGCAAACTTTACGCAATGTTCCGTTTATAAATCACAAACCACCTGGAGATATGCGCACGTAGTTCAAGCCTCGTATTCCGCCCTTTTCACGCCCACATTCAACCATATACGGTCAATGCAAAGCACGTTATGAATGAAGATGCATACAAATGAGCCGGAAGATCATAGGTTCTCATTGTGAATCACGGCAACAACAGAGAGGAAGACGGAGGAAATAAAGTTTCTGACACACAAACCGTGATCCTCGTGAATGAAGCGGAGGTCAGAGAGCTCGCATTGTTTGTTTCTTACTGCAGGAGGGACACAAAAGAAATACAAATAAAAATAAAAATATCGAGTGACTCCACGTCGCTGCAGCGTGTATCCGTCAGCAGTGCCAGAGAATCCATCATTCATCATTACGCACGGGTCTCACTGCAGTGTTTCATGTTTACAGGACACACACTGTTATTTCACATTACAGAGAGCTCACGTCCTTCAGACATCTCCTCTCTGATATTATCTGACAGAAGTTTGATCCGTGAATATAAGTTTTAATGCGTTGGTTTCATCCCGTGCAGCGTGACCTGTGCTTTGACTGATTATGATATGTAAGATAATAACTGTGAGAACCGGGCATGGCTTTACTCCACACTTTTCTCATTAACACAGTAAACACATGCAGGTGACGAAGATGTGATCAGTGTGTGAGGCAGCCGTCACTGTGTCTCTGCGCTCCGCGTGCGTCGTACAGCGGTCTTTATTTAAAGTATAACTACACGTAGTGACTCTGCACAGCGTTAGAAACATTGAAAACATGACTGTCACTTTGCTCGGCAGCTTATTTACATCTTCTGATGTTACTTTGGTTTTACCTCCCGACGAACACGTTAGGATACGGCCCGTGTGTTTCCTCTACCCTTGGAGAAACTGGAGAAATGTGACGGTGAGACAAAGCTGATTAAATATTTGATGAACTTTAAGTCACGCTTTTATCTTTTAATGACAGCTTATTGGAAACGACTCACCACAGACACACATTCAAATAGAATGTGTAGATTTTAGAAATGATGGTAACACGGGTCTGTTAATATGTTGTTATCCAATGAATGAAATGTGTAAAAGGCATCAAAATATAATCTGACTTCAGTTCTCCCTCTCACCAACTGTGTTGCCAATTTCCCCCTGCCTCTAAAATGTACGTACGCCTGGGTCAGAGTTTGCTTACCGGTAGTCACATTTTCACGTCAAGTTTGTTTTTTATAAATCACAAACTTGGCGTGAAAACTGGCGTACTCCAATTTCAGGCCCCGTTTTGTGCGTAAGCAACCTTTATAAATGAGACCCCTGATCTGTTGAAATGTGACCTCAGCCTGAGCATCTAGGTGAAAATGCATGTGTGACTTTGGCATCACTCCTGAGCGACACTCGGAGTGGGAATCACTGAAACTCTAAAAGCCATCATTAAGTTTGACTTTCTCTCCCCCCTCCTCCTCCTCCTCCTCCTCCTCCTCCTCCTCCTCCTCACTATCATCTCCTCAGTGATTCGTCAGCTTCATCATCAAACTGTCAGCCACGCTCACTTCAGTGGACGCTGTGTTGACCTCCATAAACACCGTGCTGTGTGTGACTTCAGTTCAGGACTGTGACTGGCTCATAGTTTAACAAAGATTCTAATCTGAGTGATAAATCTGAATGAGTGAAGGCTAATCCAGGCTTACTGTGTGAAAGTCAGGATTCAAACATACTCCATAAAGTCACCAGCTGATTTTATTTTATGTTTTTGTTTGTAAAGAAATGAGTGAGATTCATGGTAAAAAAGATGCCACACACTACAGCTTTTACTGTCCTAGCTCATGTGCTCGTCCCAAGGTGAAGCTTTAAAATACTTAAAGACCAAAGAGATAGCATAAAAACAAACTCAACAACAAGACTAACAATATAGGATGCTAAATATTTGATCAAACGCTGTAAAAAAGGACTCATAAGATCGTATAGACTATCTCACTAAGCCCTCTGTAAGAATGGTTTGAGTTTAAAGTCAGAGATCCGTCCAAGTTTGTAAACATTAGCCTTTAGAGTTAGGCCCACTCTGAGCATGTGCTGAATTATCAACAGCACAGTGTATGCTCCTGGATCTAATTTACAAGAGGGGGTCGTTTTGTTTCTTATGAAGTTACAAACTCTGTACTTAGAAAAGGGAGGATAAATATGACTGAGAAAGTAAAAGAGTCAAATAGATCACAGAGAAAGTAGTAGAATTCATCGCTTCAGACAACCATTTAATTTCTGTGGGACATAATGCAGGTTTATGTCGTCTCCTTGATCCACAGTATGTCCTGCTTTTCCGACACTATATCTCACAAGCTGCGTTAAGGTCCAATACTTTTATTTTCCTTCTGCAGCCGGATGCTTCCATTGTGAATCACGCACCGTCTCTTGAGAATTGCGTTCAGAGCAGCCTAAGCGTGCTGTAATGCATACACACCAGTTCCGTTGGTCTCATACAGCAGAGCTTGTAAAACAGATTCAAAATTTTACAACAATGTAAGCTGGATTAAGTTAAAGAGCATGAGAATAACACATATTGCAGTTATTTTTTTAATTACTTATTTTTGTTAAAGAAAAACAACAGTGTGCAGGTCAACTCTTTTATGTCTTGTGCAACTATTATCTTGGCAAACACAAGAACCGGATCAGGATTCAGTGTCTGCAAATATTCAATATTAAGAAATCGGATCGGGACTAGGGGCCAGAAAAGCTGATCGGGACGTCCCAAGTGGAGCTCATACTGAAATACTGCAGCAGAATTAGAGGAATTAAATGTTTGAATTAAAAAACTATTTGAAGATTCTTTCCTAAAACAAGTCACATTGTTATCTTGTTTCACTTTGTCCTCATGTTTTTCTTCATGGTTAGAAAGTAAAGATGCAAAGAATAAGTAGAGACAAACATTGCAGGGACTCAAACTGCTCTGATGATCTCTGGGTGAATTTGGAACAGGAAGTGACCTCAGAGCAGAGTGAGGAAACATTGGAGCTGTGGTTCAGTCTGAAACCTTGCAGAGAGCCACAGATGACTGATGCAGTCACAGAATATCCTCACAGCGGTTTTATTCTGTAGCTTAGTGGTACAGGCACAGAAGAGCCTGAATGTCTCAAGCCTAGTTTCAAGTGTTCTGTATATTATATGCGATAATAAACACAAACTGCAGTCAGAGCTGCTGCACAGTTACAGCTCAACCACAACTAAGACCCTCACTGGGGCTCAGCAGATAGAGTAAGGTTATTTACACCTGGTTTTGCTCTCCATCCTGTTTCTGATAACCTGTAAAGACTGTGAACCTGTCCATCAACCAACTGATTAAAACTGTCTGAGTCAGTGTCGCCTCCATCTTTATAACCCTCCCCGTTTCCTCGCCTCTGCAGCGTGCGGGAACGAGGCTGGGTCCGCAGAGGACGAGGGCGAGGGTGACACAGGCTGGATCGAGGGCGCGGCCATCCTACTGTCCGTCGTGTGTGTCGTCCTGGTGACTGCGTTTAACGACTGGTCCAAAGAGAAGCAGTTTCGGGGTCTGCAGAGTCGGATCGAGCAGGAGCAGAAGTTCACCGTCGTGCGGAAAGGAAATGTCATCCAGATTCCTGTGGCGGACATGGTGGTGGGGGACATAGCGCAGGTCAAATACGGTGAGGACACACACACACACACACACACACACACACACACACACACACACACACACACACACACACACACACACACACACACACACACACACACACACACACACACACACACACACACACACACAGATAATTATCATATAACACAGCTGCAACTCACAAATACTTCACTGTACCTTGCTCTAAAAAAAACAAGAGACCAGATCTTCATGATTACAGTACTGATGATCATGAGTAATTAGCTGAACATACATTATTTACATGATTTATTTTACTCTACTTGATTTAACAAGCCCCAGTTTTATGTTTTGTCAACACTTGAAGTACTTTGGGTTAACTTAAAGAGCAACAAACAAGAAGTATTTTCAAACTGTGGATATAAATCCTCCGCCTGAGTTCTCTGGATCTTTACATGAGACTTTAAAATCTTCTAACAGTCCCATAATGTCCTGAAGTAGCAGAAGAGACTTCTGTAGCTTCAAAGAGTGCTTTAAAGATTCTGTGAAAAATAAACAAACTGAGGTCAGGTGCAGACTACAGGTAAACTATCATGAATCCACTAAACCTCTGCAATAGATCACAGAGACTATTGAACTGTGTTTTTTCTTGAAACATCCGTCTCTGCAGTCATGTCCCAGTTTGATACCCATGCATTGAAGTCTCCTTAAATATAAAGGTAATACACTACGAGGAGAATGAACAATGATCTGTGTGTTTTGTGTGTTTTCAGGTGACCTGCTGCCCGCTGATGGGATCTTAATCCAAGGAAACGACATGAAGATCGATGAGAGCTCACTCACAGGAGAGTCCGACCACGTTGGCAAATCTGCGGAAAAAGACCCCATGCTGCTCTCAGGTATCTTGTCATTTCAGTTTATGATTTTTCAGACATTATTTTAGTATTTTTATGATTATATTAAGCAGATAAAACTTCAGCAGAATAACACAGAGACCGAAGGTGTGTTTTACATTTTGTTCTCAGGTTTTGAGGCTAAAGCTGAAAAATTAAACAGCTATGTTAACGTAAATGCTCATGTCTAACAAGTGTTTGCGCATTAAACAACTGTTTAAATACCTTAATGCCTTGAGAGTGAAAGCTGTACAAATGCATGCTGAAAGCCTTTATCATAACATTTACAGGGACTGAGACTTAATGAACATGCATGCTGGTTAGAACAGAGCTCTGTGTTTAGAGTTGACTAGTGGCATCATCAATCATACATAACCTTTATTTGAAACCAAAACTGTGTAGCTTTGACACAGTCTCTACTTTAGATGGTGTTTGGTGTGCTAATTGTTGTTTGTATGTAGTTTTAATGACATTTTAATCAGTCAGCGTTTTCACTAAAAAGACAGATTATAGATTCAATAAATACATACAATATAACAGATATATTTGAATCATTAAAGGGATTTTTTTTTTCATCTGAAGTTGGGAACTTGTTTCTAAAATCCTCACAGGGTCTTTTCCTGAGCTTTTCTGAAACAGTGCAGTGAATCCCGACAAACTGAGGGCAGAGAGTCTGTTCTAAAGTTTACTCCTTGTTGAAAGAAAGAAAGGTGGAGGAACAAGAGCAAAGAGATGAAGAGAAACACTTCACGTCAGCTGAGTCATCATCGCCTTATCCCTGAAGTGATTAGTGTCTGTTCACACAGAAATCTGTGAAACGACCACAACCTCTTAACATTGCATCAAGTGATACACGAAGGCTCGTAAAGTGTTAAAATCACAGGTCTGCATCTTAACGAATGAGAGGCACAAGGGGAAAATGAATCATCTCTGATGTGACGTGAAGATACAATATATATATATATATAATGTCTGGCTACATTTAGGAAAGATCTTAATTTAAATTAAAATATTAACCCATATTATGGATTAGATTATATACTAATAAAATTTTGAGTAACAATACTTAAAGTGAGTCATCCATCAAATTCCCCGAACTCTCTTCCTGAGTGAATCTAAGTACCTGACTCTCTGAGGTAACACCGCTCGTCTCCTCAGCAGCATGTGTCCTCTATCCGTCTTTAGGTACCCATGTGATGGAGGGCTCGGGCAGGATGCTGGTGACAGCTGTGGGCGTGAACTCTCAGACCGGCATCATCTTTACCTTGCTCGGTGCCGGAGAGTTGGAGGAGGAAGGGAAGGAAAAGAAAGGTGAGTGAAAAACAGACCTTAACTTTACAGAATTAATGTTTTACTCTGAGGGAAACATGGAGATGATGAGGGAGGATTTACTGCAGCTGTGTGGAGATGTGAGAGGAATGAGCCTCAGACTGAATGTTTAAAGGTTATAGAGATGTCCTAGTCTGAAAATATACATACTAGAAGAAGACGTGAGCACGTGTTTTAGGAAAAGAGGCTTCATGCATCTGAACCAGAACCATGAGTGATTATTTTAAACTGATCTCCAGTCAGAGAACATGAACTCACTGATAATTTATCACTGATTACTGGTACAGACATACCAGGCACAGATACCAAGAGGGGGGGGGGGGGGGGGGGGATTTTTGGAAAAATCAATACATTAACACAAAGAGTCACAAAGCTCACACATATCAGAAAAACCCAAAGATAATCACAGAGAGACAGAAAACAACCAGAAAGAGACAGAAAGGATCGATTAAAAGATTATAAATTATTGTCCATATATGTCTTGTTGACTACCTATCAAATTACAATAAACACTCATAACTCCATGCACACATTAATAAACCCTCTTCACAAATGTCTCTTCTCACTCTCAAGAATACATCTCATGTCTCTTCTTGTCATAATCTTCTCTTTCTTTTTTGTTTTTCTCTTTTTCTTTCTTGTAAATCTAATTTTAATTGTAATTTTTCCCTTCTTTAATCATCTTTTTTTTTTTTTTAAGTTTAGTGATCATCTCTTATAGTCTGATCTGTTTGAGTAATGCTTATGTAGTCTATACTTGATAACTTTGATTGTTTTTTGTTTTCCAACACTACTGATTCTTTTCTTTTATGTCCTGTTTAATGTGTAGCACTTGTATGATCATCGCACTCTTGCAAAAAAAAAAAGGAACAGAAGATAACCACAACATTCAAAACAAAAAACAGACCTCAGACAACCTCAGAGATAAAAAAGCACAGACATCCAAAACAGCTGCAGAGACACAAAATATTAAAAAGTATGAAGATCAAGAAACACAACAAAAATACAAAGAGACACAAAACAAAAAAAACATACAAACAAATAAATTAGTGTGAGTATAAGGAAACACATGGACACCTTAAAGTGATAAAACATGAATAGAAAGAAAATGAAGATGACTTAAAGAGGAAAAAGGATTTACAGTGAGATAAAAAAATTACTGCAAATGAGATACTGCAAACAAACACAAAGCGGCAAGAAAACAACCTGAAAGAGACACAAAACGACCACAAAGACACTCATGAAACAATATCTTAGAAAACCACACAGAGATACAAAGCAAAACACACACAAAACAACTACAGACACAGAGAAAAATACCACAGACAGCCAAAACAACTACAAAGAGACACAAAACAACCTGTAAGAGATACAAAACAAGAGACAAAGATAACATCAAAGACACATAAAACAACAAAGACACACAACATAACTACAAAGACACACATATAACCATAAAGATTGCAAAAAAGCAATACTTGTACCAAGAAAGAAATCTTTTAAAGACTAAAGAGATAAAACAATCCTAAGACACATAAACAACCACAAAGAGACATACAACAACCTGAAAGAAATACAAAACAATAAGAGACACAAAAAACCTCAAAGGATTGCAAAAGTTCAATAAGTCTGACTAGAAGGCAACAAGTAAAAGAACAAGGAAAGCAGAAATCAGCCACAAAGAGATGATAAAGAGAGGATACAGTTTTTCAGAGGGATTAAAAAGAGTTCAGATAAACAGCAAAGACACAATGGGCTATCATCAGGTTTCACCTCGCAATTTTCGTGGCCCAAAAACTATACCATGATACCATGATATAATCAGGATATTTGTGAGAAATTTTTAAATAAAACGCTATCAGTCAAATCAAAGAATGACAAGACAAGAGAGGGAGACATGTTACCTCATAAACTTGCATGATATTGTTTTATGTTTTGCTTGTTTTAGGCAAAACATGAATACTTCATATTCTTAAAACAGTGTTATCATGAATACACAGCCTCGCTCAAAGAGGCAAAGAAACAAGTCCAAAGAGATTTTAACACCCAAATATAGATCCGACAAGACTTTAAAGTCTACAAGGGACAAAAACAAACACGAAGATGTTCACAACGACTACAAAGAGGAGCAAAAAGAGGAAAAAGAGACACGAAATAGAGTGAAAGTGACACAGAGCAACAACACCAACACACAGAAACAGTCCTAAAGAGGAACAACAACATCACACACACACACACACACACACACACACACACACACACACACACACACACACACACACACACACACACACACACACACCACACAACACTGTCACTGCCGCTCTGTGTCTCTGCAGTCCCCTCATAATCTGCACACAACACAGTGTGTGTTTGTGTGTGTGTGTGTGTGTGTGTGTGTGTGTGTGTGGAATTAGTTGGGTGCCTAACTGATTTGAGATAAGAGCTCCAACAGGAAACACACTAGTTTAACCTCATCGATAATTTAGCCCACATCCTCTCCATCCTTCCCTCTCTCCTGTCCCTCTCGCCCACTCACTCCCTCTCTTCTTCGGCCTCTTCGTCTTTCTGTCGTTCTCTCTCTGGGTCTCATGTTTACCCCTCTCTCGTGCCCTCTTTCACTTTCCTGTCTTTCCCTCTTCTCCCCTCCGTTGCTCCTCCCCTCCCCTCCCTTAATCTAGATGAGAGAGTCTGAATCATACTGAATCAATTATTGAGAGAGCGGGGGAGAGTGGGGAGATTCAGGGAAGGGTGTTGGTTGGTCAAAGCATGAAGCATTAGTCTGTGCTGAAATTTGTTTTGGACGCTCCCTGCAGTCAGAGAGCGCTGCAGACAACAACAGAGGCTGCACGTACTTTCAGAAGCACTTAAGGTTAATGTCATTACCAAAGCATCCGTCCGTGCTTCTTCTTCTTCTTCTTCTTCTTCTTCTTCTTCTTCTTCTTCTTCTTCTTCTTCTTCTTCTTCTTCTTCTTCTTCTTCTTCTTCTTCTTCTTCTTCTCTGGCTGCAGCTTCGCTCTGCATGGGAATGTTTCAGAGACAATGTTTGCTTCTTTAAAGAAGAGGAAAGAATAAAGAGACGAGCAGATTATATGGAGGAATATGAGTTTAGAGAGCTGTTGTGGTGTGTTGCAGTGGGTGCAGCAGCCTCTATGGGCTCCATCATTCAGACAGTCATTTACTGGAGCTCATACATTATTCATACGACTTCTACAAATGCCAGAACTTGTTAGTTTTTCCTCATGCGATGTGGATTTGCTGTGGGGCTGTTTACTTCTCTCTTTGATCTGTCTCTCTGATTTTAGTTTGAGGTTATATTCAGTTAATTTTTTATTTCTATTAAAACACATTTATAACTTGAGTTTTTTATTCTTTGCTTTCTTTTGTTGTCCCTTTTTTTGCCTTCACCTCTCATGTGCCCCCCTCTTCACTCACCCTCCACACAGAGGACAGTACTCAGTGTCCCACCTCCACAGAGGCCAGTTTCAGCACAGTGACCAATGGTATGTGAGCATTTAGTTGTGTGCCCCGCCCCGTCCCTCCCCCAGCCAATGAATGGACTTCAGTATTCAGTGCAGTGACCTCTGACCTCTGATGGACTCGTAGAAATGTCTTTCAGTCTCTGACCCGGTGTATGACGATGTGTAACCCTCCATCTCTCTTCCCTTTAGTTTGTTTCTGTGCTCTTCTGTTTGTCTGTGGTCGTCCCTCAGATCACAACCTGACACGTGTGAACACTGCTGACTCATCACTGTTTATACCTCTCTGTGTAACACTCTCTGTTTGTCTCTCAGGTAAACAGCCTGATGGAGCTGTGGAGAACAATCAGAACAAAGGTAAAAACCATCAACATGTTTATGCCTGGAGTCTGGTTTGATGTGGGATGAGCAGTTACATGATGTCATTGAAATAAACAGTCAGAACTGTAGGAACAACTGGCACATATTTCAGCACCATGGATAGAGGCCGAGGGTTATTGTGCTGCTTAAACGACTCAGAACAATCATAAATACATTTAGTTTCATGCTTAAAGCTAATTAGTAAGCAAGGTTTTCATACACACATAGACAAAATGCACATTTTACATGAAAAGTAAAGGAGTGCACATGGGTTAAAATCTGACATTTGGATCTACAGTAGGTCTGAGCTTTTTTATTTGAGAAAGATGAAGTTAACATTTTTATTTGTGTCCAAACCCAAACTGACTGGAGAGTAATTCATATTTTTATTATTATAGGCCTGAAGTGTCGGTCACATGTTGTGTCTAAGCTGTAGTGCAGCCCCCCTCCACTAGCTGCAGTTGTAGCCCTGGTTAATGTCTGCTGCCATAACACTCTAAAGCTCTGCTACCTGGATGTAAACAAGCACAGGTGACAGATGTCATATGGTAGCACGGTGTGGTTTGTCAGTATGTAGATCTACTTAAAGGAGACAAAGTTGTATTTAGGGTAGGCTGTGTCTGGTTAAACTGACTTATATCACTCCTCCAGAGCAATGAGGAACCAGCACAGGCATGTGGACGTTAACCTGCAAGGAGGACTGAAGGCTGCTGGAGCTAGCTCTAGTGGTAGACACACTTTAACATCATTTATCTGCAGACTATGTGATCCTGAGTTTAGCCATGGTAAATACATTTCGCTAAATTTAGACTTTTCTAGGTGTTTCTGACCTTTAGAGTAATCTGTGAGTTGGAGTTTGCATTCCTGTTTAAAGAACTAAGAAGTCGGTTGCTTTAGAGCATCCCTGTATGTGACTGTATTGAGATTTTTTTAGGCTTTTTTAGAGGGATGCTCTGATGTATGGCGGTCAGAGGCATCAGTATCTGTTGACAGACTTCAGCCCTTCAGTAAAAAATGTGCCAAAGACCAACCACGTCAGTAGCTGAAGTTAATACGTATCATATCTTTATCTTTATCTTTATCTCATTATTCAACTCTTGACTCAGAGAGGAGTTTTTTTATTGAGCAGAAGAAGTCACTTGTTGGACAAACAAAAAATTTGTTTTCCCGGTCAGTCTTGAATGAAACTGGGAGCATTACATCGTTTGAGAAAGATCAGTAACAGGCAGTTTGTGAGACACTTTAGGAGGAGGGACTCCTAACAGCAGATTAAATACATCAAATCTGAGAGCTTGTTTGAAAAACAGACACAAAGAAGAAATACAAAAAAAACAAACATCAGAAACAACTGTCGGGTAAAGTGTTCTTTGAAAAATCTTTATTAGCTCTGATTTATGTAATTGTTGCATCTCTACTTTTTGAGTAAGACATGTTGGAGTTATAGTTTTGTGTAAAAGCTACACACTTGCATCAAACATCTTGTCCTCCATAGTTTTAGTGTTAATCTACCAATGAACATGTAACAGCTCTGTACTCTACATCAACATGGTGCGTAGTTACATCTCCGACAAGATGCTCCTCTGGCTCTGGTGTAGTGTGTGATTCACTGCAGAGGTATTAGTCAGGCTTCAGACCAGAGTATGTGCTCTGATTTTAGTCTTCAGTAAAATGTTTAAATTCATTAGTTATCAGAAAAGAACTCTTATAATCACAGGCTGAGGGGGCTCTGATCTACAGCAATATAGCACAAAGCTTTCATAACACTCTTTTAAAACATGAAGGGATAAACCTGTTCAACCACTATTTGTTGTGCATTACTATCATATAATGCAGTCATAGACACACACTCAACAGAGTGACTCTACATTCAGTTACATTAGTCAAAGTATTAGTTTCAAGGTCCTGCTGGAGTCAGATGTTTCCCTCTGAAGGTGGACCCTGTGTGGATGAGTTGGAAGTGCAGAGCTTTACCGAGTGTTCATCTTTCTGTTTCAGCCAAGAAGCAGGATGGTGGTGTTGCCATGGAGATGCAGCCTCTGAAGAGTGCAGAGGGAGGCGAGGTGGAGGACCGAGAGAAGAAGAAGACCAGCGTCCCGAAGAAAGAGAAAAGCGTGCTGCAGGGCAAACTCACCAAACTGGCTGTTCAGATCGGCAAAGCAGGTAAACACCTGCACACCTGCACACCTGCACACCTGCACACCTGCACACCTGCACACCTGCACACCTGCACACCCGCACACCTGAGGGGGGCAGCTGTTGATTAGGAATTTATGTTTGAGAAAAAAACATGGAGGAGGTTCAGTCGTCATCAGCACCACGAGGCTGTGACTGCAACGTTTACTGAAGCTCTCTCTGAATATTGGTCGTTAGCGGGTTGTTTGAAATTTTAGACAAGGAGTGAAGAGTCAGAGTTAGAGTGATGTTATTTTACTAATCAATAATAAACAGAACATTTCAGATTATTGTTATTTTAAAATGTGTATGTATATATGTAGAAAACATAGATATATGAAACAATAACCTGACATCATGTGTCGTCTCTGATTCTCTCCTCAGGTTTGGTGATGTCGGCCATCACTGTCATCATTCTGGTGCTGTACTTTGTCATCAACACGTTTGTTGTTGAAGGTTTGTGTGTAAACAACAAGCACACACACGCACACACAAACACACAAACACACACACAAACACAAAGGTACAGTGTGTAGTAATTAAAGATCCAGTGTGTAGTGACTAAAGTTACAGTTTGTGGTATTAAAGGTACAGTGTGTGATATTTAAAGGTGCAATTTGTACTATTTAAAGGTACAGTGTATAGTATCGATTTTATTTGCTCTGATTTGATTGAAGATGTGGTCAGAAAAAGTCATTATATTGAGAACAACAAACTTTACTCACTTCATGTGGAGCTAAACTTGATACAGAAGTGTGATTAATGTTTGCTGAAGAGGTCAGCGTCTGTTTTTTGGCGGTAGAGATGGAATGTAATCTTTAGGAAGTAGTCGATGTTGAAGTTAAGCTCCACTCTGATCACTTTAGAAACACGTCTGCAGATCAAAGTAAGGTAATAGCTATGACAGCTAACATCGTCTCATCATGTTTTATGTTGTGTGCTGCAGGTCGCACGTGGATGACTGAGTGCACTCCGGTCTACATTCAGTACTTTGTCAAGTTCTTCATCATCGGTGTCACCGTGCTGGTCGTGGCCGTCCCAGAGGGCTTACCGCTCGCTGTCACCATCTCTCTGGCTTACTCTGTCAAGGTACAAACACACACCTGTGCTTTCAACAAAGTTAACAGAGGGGAAGGAGTCAGTACCACCATTTCTATAGTTGACTGTGCAAGGCATAACCCCTCATTGAACCAACAATGATGTCCTCTCCTAAATCTCTCTCCGAACAGTTTCTCTGTAACTTTTAAATCAAGATAAGTGAAAGAGAAGGTGAAACTGCTCACCTGAGTTATCTTCAGTTATTACAGCAGTGAACTTTAACATTTTGGGGCTCTTTAAACGCTTACCATCACAAAATAATTTCCTGTCATGTCCCACAAAACTGACAAACTTCAGGAGATGCAGAGTGTGCTGATTTAAACGAAAGGATGAAAAAGTCAAAATCAAAATGCTTACGTATAAGACCTAAAAGAAGACAACATGGTCAAAATGAAAACCATCAATACAGGAAACAACACGAGAATTTTAAAGCTCTGATTAATTTCATCCAGGTTTGTTCTGTGCTGCAGGACCGTGCGTCCAACTATGTCAAAGATTTAAGTTTACTTCTAAATGTGCCTGAATTAAAAATCACACTAAGATCCTTCATCAGAGGGATTTAACAGATGAACTATGTTAGACGGAGTGAAGGCCAAAAAGGAGTAAATAAGAAACCACTGAAGTCTTTAATGCAAACAGAAACTGATAAATGTCACATACCTCTCATTTAATCATCTCTCTCTCCCGCCCGCCCTGCCCCTTCCACCCCTCTATCCCATCCCGTCTGCTCTCCATCACTCTCTCACATTTAGAAAATGATGAAGGACAACAACCTCGTACGCCACCTGGATGCGTGTGAGACGATGGGGAACGCCACGGCCATCTGCTCCGACAAGACGGGCACCCTCACCACCAACCGTATGACCGTGGTGCAGACGTTCCTCGGTGAGCAAGAAACATTTCTTTCAGAGAAGAGGGTCTGCATTCATCGTGTACTTTACCATGAATGTGTTTGACTCACCTGAAGCCATTATACATGAACACAAAGCCCTTTTTCTGAAGCTGGCTTCTTATATTTCTATATTGTAAATGGCAGAATATAAATGCTCCTATGTGTCCACACACACTGACCTCATTGGTACCTGTTCATGTATCAGAGTTATGTCAGAGAGCAGAGGGAGGTTGCAGGCTGAGTTTAGAGAGATTATAACTGCTGCATGTTAAATTCAGACTTCTGTTGTTCTCCAGGTGAGGTTCATCACCGTGTGGTCCCGGACCCCGGGCAGATCAACCCCCGGACTCTGGATCTGTTAGTCAATGCTATTGCTATCAACAGCGCCTACACCTCCAAGATCATGGTGAGTCATGCACACACACGCACACACACACACACACACACACACACACACACACACACACACACACACACACACACACACACACACAGATGGTATTGTTTCTCAGAGAACATCTTCTGTCTGTTTTCTGTGTTTTTGTGAGCCCTGTTCTGGTGAATGTTTGTCAGTATTTTAATTTCTCCTTTATTTTTCTTTCTTCTTTCCTGTTCCCTCCCTTCCTTCCTTCCTTCCTCCCTCACCTCTATAATTGACCCCCTCCTCTTCTTCTCTCTCAGCCCCCTGATGTGGAGGGGGGTCTGGCTAAGCAGGTGGGCAACAAGACAGAGTGTGGCCTGCTGGGATTTGTTTTAGACCTGCAGCAGGACTACGCACCTGTCAGAGAGCAGATCCCCGAGGAGAGACTGTACAAGGTAGGGGCGCTGCACCGCGGCCACACAGCATCAACACAGCATTTCACGTTATGTAAAGTGATGTAAACATTTTCTCCTGCAGCTTTAACAGAAAGTTATCACAGTGTGTCTGCTGAATCTCACTTAGAGCATCTTTGCCCCTTTGATGTCTTATCTTTGCATGTGAAGGAAACCTTTAATTCTGTTGGACTTCAAGACTCCATGGTTGGTCCTCTGCGGACGTGGCTGCAGGAAGCATGCATGCAGCTTTATTCATAAAGTACATTTCTAACACTGAGGAACTCAAAGTGCTTCAGAAAGACACAGACAACAATTTACATTAAAAGCAACAAGGAGCAAAAAAGCCCTCTTTAACAATAATGAAAGTAATCAAGAAAACATTCAACAAAAAAAGGTTCAACTTCAAACTTCAGCTTCACAGGATGTGAGCTGTTACAAGCTCAATTTCTGTTATTTCTAAGATATTCATCCTACAGTATATTTCCATAAATACATCAATGAATTAACAGGCAAAAGTAGAGGAAACTCTTCATGTTTTATTAAAATGTGTTTTGGACCTAATTAGGGCTGTTTCCAGTAACCCTGTGCAGCGCCCACACCCTCAGAGCTCTTTCATCAGTGTACAGTGTTCCTAAAGTTGTACTGCTGCACTTCCCTCAGTAATGCCTGTTAACTCTGTTTTTTAATGCTCAGTATGAAAATAAATTATGTATTACTATTAATTTTATTTAAAAACAAAAATAAAAGCAAAGAAGAAATGTACAAACAAAAGATAGAAATCCTGTTGTAGCAGCAGCAGCAGCAGCTCGAGACCTGGAAACTGAACCTCAGGAAAACAAGCGTGGATAGTTTCTCCTCAGTACTGACCTCCGCCGCTATTGTTGACAGAGCGGATATCAGAAGTCCCGCCCATTCTTGATTTAAAAAAAAAAACGTAGTTCAGTTTTTGCCTTAATTGGATAGAACAGCTGGAGAGAGACAGGAAATGTAGGGAGAAGAGAACGGGGGAAGACATGCAAGAAATGGTAGGGGCCGGGAGTTGAACCTGTGACCGCTGCCGCGAGGACTACAGTCTGTACATGGGGTGCACGCTTAGACCGCTAGGCCACAAATGCCCTCTTCTTGATTTTGATTGGTTAATGATGGAGAAGTGACACTGAGAATCATGCCAGTATTCAAAAGTTTAACTATTATCAACTAGATTGTTTCAAGTGCAGTGACAAAAAATAGCTGAAGCTGAAAACACTGAGCTGTGTTGGTTTGTTCAGATAGTTGGAGCTGCTAGTGCAAAACATGCTGTTAGTAGACACAGGCCCTTAAAGCTGCAGATAGAGATGTAACTTTCATTTCTAAATATTCAGTATCCAGCATTTTCATTCATGCAGTGACTGACTCTGTGTTGTGTTGTTAGTGCTCAAAGATCACATAGCAGGATATAATTCATCAGTTCACAGCAGTGAAGGGGCATCAGCATCACGCTCTTAACAAACGACAGGAGAGGAGCTGATTCTTTATGTTTTATGAACATCTCTCTTTCCTCTGCTCAGGTAATAACATACACCTCTCTCCCTCTCTCTCCCTAAGGTGTACACATTCAACTCTGTCCGTAAGTCCATGAGCACAGTGATCAAACTGCCTGATGGATCCTTCCGCCTCTACAGCAAAGGAGCCTCTGAGATCATGCTGAAGAAGTGAGTGACGGAGGAGGATTAGAGAGGTGGTGGAGTTACATCAGATCTGTGAATCAGACGGGGTGGTAAAGTTCAGAGCGAGCTGTGTTTAAAGTTTAAGAGACAACATCTATTTTCTGTCCTCCGTCTGTCTCCAGGTGTTCCTACGTCCTTGAAGCCAACGGAGAGCCGCGCAGCTTCCGCCCCCGTGACAGAGACGAGATGGTCAAACAGGTGAGACGTGATGGTTTGAAGATCTGATGTGCATGGGATTGTTTTCTTTATGTGATTCATATTTATTTTATAACATTCAAGCATAAAGAAAAACGTTTTATGTGTGTAATTAATAGTTTTAAATCTAACATACAGGAAACAGATACACAACGTTAAAGACTTAATGACAGCATGAAAAAAACTATACATTAATGCTTTTCAAAGTGAAAAAACAAACAACGATATATCTGTCTGAGTTCTCCTCATGAGACGAAGCCTCTGTCTCTCTCCTCTCAGTAAAGTGTCCGCCCATCATCACTGCTGCTTGGATCACTTCTTTATTATTCAGTCTTTAACTGTTGACGGGTAACTCAGCACTTATAATCTCTGCTGAGTTACTTTATGTTCCTAAAGTCTTTAGTTGGGTTTATAGACAGAGATCGTGCAGTAATCTGCCCCCTGAATTTTGACCTCTTGCTCTCTGCTGTTTTTAGAGCAGATCGATGTAAACTTGAAAGTATCCAGTTAAAACTCTTCAAAGGTTTGAGTGAGTTTAACTTTCCTTGATGGTTCACTCATCGAAGGTGGGTTTACATCTTTTCTCTTGGGTGCTGATGGATGTGAAGCAGTCTGCAAAATTGCCTTTGAATTAAAAACAGAAGACTTCATGACCAAGACCAAATATTATAATATGATATTGCAGGGGTTCCCAAACTTAAAGGTGATCCCCAAAATAAAAGGTGCCATAGACTCACGCCCCTCACTGTCTCTTGAAGTGTTTAAATGTGGCTTCATACTTAATTTAGCTGGTCTGCAGAAAATGCCTGCCTATATGCACATGTGGCTGTGTTTCCTGTGCTGTTATCAACAAACCTGCTGCTACTGCTTTTGTTGATTAACTGTTAACTAACCCTAACTTAAGGATTCATCTGGCCACAAAGAAAGGCAGAAAACTTATTTAAAAAACAATATTTATAAGGGTTTATTCAAAATTAAACTACAATTTTTTTTGCCTAAGATTTCTTTTTTTCAGCAAAACGCAAACTTTACAGTAAATGTCCAATATTAAAATGTATTTTCATGTGTTTTAAACAGAGTTATATATATGTATACTCTCTAACTCTCATGCTGAAAGCCATGTGCTTGAAGTTAGTGTTAATTACGCCACAGTGTTTATAGAGGACAATATACGCTCAAACTTTTCAGTGATCAGAATATCAGTTATTAACAGGTTACATACCTGTATACACTTTTCTACATGTGTGGTCTTGGCTGCTCGTGCTAACTTGCCACATGGAGTAAGAAAGGTTAAACTGAGATGATAGTTCTGTAATGATTATCTTCTCGTACACTGTTGGTAGTGTCTACTCTCCATCCAGCTCATCATCTGTGTCAGGATGAGAGGACACAGCTCAGCTCTGTACAGCAGAGAGCTGAGATGCTGACAGCTCATCTCCACAATCAGACGCAAAACAAAAGCACACTGCACAGAGCTGCTCTGAGGCTGAATATCGTTGAAGCAGCATGCTTCGTGAATCTGACCTTGAGATGGAGCAGATAGCAGGAGAAAATGCTGCACAAGTCTTGATGCTGTTTGCAGCTACAATTCATTTTTAGTGAACTGCCCCCCTGAATGTAAAGCTGCTTAGACTGGAAGCAGAGAGAAATCAGCTAATTCCCTGCTCTAACTTCATACTGTGCGTCATAGAAACTCTTTATTTTTACTTCAACTCCAGGATTAACAGGTCAGAGCAGACGCACATCCTGCATGAGCAGTTCGGCTCAGTGAAGCAGTGATGCCAGTGCTTTTAGTTACGACTGACTCTGATGAGATGATAACATCCCTCTTAAAACATAAAGGCAGTCGATGTTAAATCTTAGATACAAACAGACGATGAAACACGACTGGAACAGTGTTGATCTGTTTGTACTGTTTGGTTCAAGTTGAAAGTAGGGCAGCGGAGTTCAGTTCAGTTCAGTCTGCAGTCGTTTAGAGACGAGGAGATAAAAGTGAGCACAACAGCTCCTCCAGAATTTAAAACAGATCCTGTTCCTACAGTATTTCAGAGAGGATTAAAACACGACTGGACGAGCATGACTCGCTGTCAAACTGTACATCAAGGTTTCGTGCAGCAGGCTGGAGATGATGTGAGCCTCAAACTAAAATTTAATGAAACTATCTGAGAAGTTCAGAGGGAAAATGTGTCTTTGGAAGAATTCTTAATGAGGAGGTCCAACCAGCCAGAGGGAGTGCACACACACACACACACACACACACACACACACACACACACACACACACACACACACACACACACACACACAGACACACACTCAGAGAAAACAAGTTGAAAGTAAAAGGTAATGTCTCTCTGGTATCGCAGCGGTTTGAAATGTTTTTGGGAGATGTGGTAGAACAGAAGTATGAAGCAGCATCTCGACGTTCACTCATGCCGAGTTTGAGCTAATGAGATACTGAGAGCCAGTGAGACCAGCAAGGTTTGGTCAACAAGGACAGGGGAACACCAGTGATAGGCAGCAGAGGGACGATGGTTGACACGAGGCTGTGGTGTCGTCAGCATCAGCAGACCATCGTACATTACAAATATTCATAAATAATCTGCCGTGCTGTATCAGTCTGGTTCCTCTTCCTGTATTTCAGCGCTCGTGCAGTCCGTGTTGAGTGTTGTTTTGCTGACTGATGGGCTAACTGACCTAAATCTGGCTCATGATGAACACAGCTTGTGCCCAGAGAAAAATAACTCTGCTCCTTACACAACTTTATTCCAGCTCACTAGTTCAGTTTGCATTTTGGCGTCTTTATGTCACCTCCTCTCTCCGTCACGCTGTCTTCCCTCTGCTGTCTGCGGGGAGCCGCGGGGCTTCTCCCCTCAGCCGTGTCACAAACATTCCCACCAAGGTACTCACAAGGTCAGCGCACAGAAACTTCAGACTGAGTGCTCGCAGTGTAACTCCGTTTGAAGCACTACGGGACATTTGCTGAGCTGAAATATGTTTGTCCATCTTTTCAAACTGCTGAATGATTGATTAACAGGTGATTGAGCCAATGGCGTGTGAAGGCTTGAGGACAATCTGCATCGCATTCCGTGACCTGCCAGCCAATCCAGAACCAGAGTGGGACAACGAGGCAGAGATCGTGACAGAGCTGACCTGCATCACTGTGGTGGGGATTGAGGACCCTGTGAGGCCTGAGGTAAAGGGACAGTCAGTGACTTTTAAAAGATTAATCAGAACCTGTGCTTCAAAGGTGATTGGCATTGTGTTGTCCCCTCTGAAGGTTCCTGATGCCATTCGTAAGTGTCAGCGTGCGGGCATCACGGTGCGGATGGTGACTGGTGATAACATCAACACAGCCAGGGCCATTGCTGCTAAATGTGGCATCATCCACCCCGGAGACGACTTCATCTGTCTGGAGGGCAAAGACTTCAACCGACGAATCAGGAACGAGAAAGGAGAGGTGAGAGGTCTGAAGGGTCAGAGCACGGGAAACTTACATACAGTTAAATCGTTTCCTTATTTTTAATCTTTTAATAGTTCATGTTTACAAAATGCCGGATGTGACAGATCTTCTCACTGACAAACTGTATGAGCAGAGCTATCTTCTCAGCTTTGTTCACAGAAAATCTGACCCGAACCCAGGAACTAAAACTCAGTATGAAGAAATAATCAGATTTTACTCTGTAGGTCATGAAGAGGGATCATTGTAAGAGCGAGGCTAAAAAAGTGTGCAGCAGTGACACAAAAACAGAATTTCTTACATTGGTGATTTTACTGACTTTCAAACTCTACAAATAAATTCTGCCGTTAAAAGCTTTTTGCTTAAGGATTTTAGTCACTTTTTCTAACCTGGAGAACATTTCAGTTTTCACAGCAACCCTTAAACCCTCACACAGCGACCACTAAGCATCAACAACAAACTCCTCATTTTTAATTCTAACAGCTTTACACTCATTAGGTGAAATATTTATTTAGCAGGGCTGTAACTGTGGATTGTTTTCATCATCGTTCAGTTCATTTTGTGAAATGAAAAGGTGGTATTTGATCTGAAGTCACAAATGCAACAAATCGTCTGGAACAGGCTGTTTTCAGTTTTCAGTGGACACACTTTGATCCGAAAAACTTCCCCCAAGGATTAAAATCCTTTGTGTCTTTTAGTCCTTTAAACCCCAAAAATCTGTTTAAAACAAAATATTGAAAATATGTCTCAGAGGTGTGATTGTAGGATCAAGCTGTCCCCCTGATGTGCCGCCATCAGATGTAATTACAGAGGCGACCCAGGATCACTGTGAGCCAGCAGAACAGTGCTGTGTGTGTGTGTGTGTGTGTGTGTGTGTGTGTGTGTGTGTGTGTGTGTGTGTGTGTGTGTGTGTGTGTGTGTGTGTGTGTGTGTGAAGCTCCTGCTGTGTTTACCTCTCATGCTTCCACAAAGCAGTAACCCAATATGAAATCACACACTGGGATACAAATGTAATATGTTTGTGAGCTCAGTAAGAAATGGCGGGATGGTGTGATGACGTGATGACGTGATGACATGATGACGTGATGACGTGATGACGTGATGACGTGATGACGTGATGACGTGATGACGTGAAGTGATGGTTCTGTCAGACTTTCAGTATGAAGGTCGAGTGTGTCTCTGGGTTCTTCTATCACACCTGTGTGTTTTGAACCTGTTAACAGTGACATCTAGTGAAAGCAGAGACGTCCTCACACTCTGTCGCAATGTGAATCATCATCACTCCTTTTCTTTCTCTTCTCTGATCAGATCGAACAGGAGCGTATCGATAAGATCTGGCCCAAGCTCCGCGTTCTGGCTCGATCCTCGCCTACAGACAAACACACTCTGGTTAAAGGTGTGTCTAAAGTTTAATATTCTTCATGCAATTTCATGTAAAAAGCTCTTCATCATTTATTCACTCACACTGAACCACTGTGGTGTCCTCACTCACTGTTTTCAGGAATCATCGACAGTACCGTCATAGAGCAGAGGCAGGTAGTTGCAGTAACAGGAGATGGAACCAATGATGGACCAGCTTTAAAGAAGGCCGATGTGGGCTTTGCCATGGTAACCTGCATTTGACTCTATATTGACGTGTGTGTTACAGACGTACACACAATAAACTCAACAGATTTACTGAAAGTTTTAAGTTATGTGTATATCAAAGGATTATTCCAGTAATAACATGCAAGGATATTATATTTAATCTGAGCAGCGTGTGCTTATGTCTCATGTGTCTTCTTCTCGCCATGTCTCAGGGTATCGCAGGTACGGACGTCGCAAAGGAGGCGTCTGACATCATCCTGACTGATGACAACTTCAGCAGCATCGTGAAGGCTGTGATGTGGGGACGAAACGTCTACGACAGCATCTCCAAGTTCCTGCAGTTCCAGCTCACTGTCAATGTGGTGGCTGTGATCGTGGCCTTCACAGGGGCCTGCATCACACAGGTACCCAAACACACATAACAGATACACATCACACAGTACAGACACATAACACAGGTACACACACACACACACACAACACACACACACACACACACACACACACACACACACACACACACACACACACACACACACAACTTGTGCAGAGATGTGTAGCATTTAAAGGTACAGTGTCTAGTATTTAAAAGTACAGTGTCTAGTATTTAAAGGTACACTGTGTAGTAGTTAAAGGTAGAGTGTGTAGCGTTTAAAGGTACAGTTTAGCAGATTGTAGCAGATGTGAGTTGAAATAAGGGGCCCAGAGAGAATCTGCCTGCAGCTGTAAAAACACCCACTAGTGTTTGTTCCATCACCACGCTCTGTGTTAATGAATCTGGACTCCAGTGTACCAGTGGCCTGACTCACACTTTGTTTTTGTGTGTGTGTGTGTGTGTGTGTGTGTGTGTGTGTGTGTGTGTGTGTGTGTGTGTGTGTAGGACTCCCCTCTGAAGGCGGTGCAGATGCTCTGGGTCAATCTGATCATGGACACCTTTGCCTCTCTCGCTCTTGCCACTGAGCCCCCCACCGAGGACCTGTTACTACGGAAACCATACGGACGCAACAACCCGCTCATTTCTCTGACCATGATGAAGAACATCCTGGGACATGGAGTGTATCAGCTCGTCATCATCTTCACCCTGCTGTTCATAGGTACACACACACACACACACACACATACACACACAAACACACACACACACACAAACACACACACACACACAAACACACACACACACACACACACACACACACACACACACACACACACACACACACACACACACACACACACAGGTTCCATTTCTGCAGCATCCACAGGTCAGAGTCTTTATTCAGTAGCCGATCAAACACTCCTCTTCATCCTCTTCATCATCTTCTCCCCATTTTCCTCCTCTCTCTTTTCTTCTTTCTTTATTTCATTCACCTTTCCCTCCTCCTACTTCTCTTTGTCCTCTTCCTCCTTCTCCTCCTTCTCATTTTCATCCTCGTTCTCCTCTTCCTCATCTTCATCCTCTTCTTAACCTCCTCCTCCCCCTTATTCCCCTGTTCCTTTTTTTCTCATCCACCTCTTCGTCCTCTTCCTTCTCCTCTTCTTCCTCCTCCTTCTCTTCCTCCTCTAGGCGAGCGCATGTTTAACATCGACAGCGGCCGTAACGCTCCGCTCCACTCCCCGCCCTCCGAGCACTACACCATCATCTTCAACACCTTCGTCCTCATGCAGCTGTTCAACGAGATTAATGCCCGTAAGATCCACGGAGAGAGGAACGTCTTTGACGGGATATTCGCCAACCCAATCTTCTGCACCATTGTTCTTGGGACCTTCGCCGTGCAGGTGAGGTTTAAAACTCTCTGAAGCACCTTTAAGGTTTGACGAAGTTTGACTTAGTGATGAAGATACAGGGAGGGTGAGAGGGAAAGAGTAGAGGAGAGGAGAGTAAGTAATCCATCACAGTGCTACAGACGCCCTCTGAGTTCTGGTTCTGGGTGTAGATGAGTTTATGAGGCTGAAAAGTAGACCACATTTTTCCTGATGGTCACTCGTTTGGAGGAAACACACTGTTTGTCTTGAATTGTAACTGTTTTTATGAAGCTTAGCTTCTGAGGAGTCACTGAGCAGAATCAAGTAAGTGCAGTGCCATGAAAATATGACTGAATATAAACTTTTTAGTCTTTTGAGAGGCTGGTTTATGGTCAGATCGTGTGATATCGACACTTTGGCTGATTTTTTGGAAAGACGGAGTGGGAGGGAGTGAGGGGTTACTGAATGCAAAGTTATAAATCAACACTCTGGCGTTAACTAGTTGCGTCAGTAATTCCCAGTAATTGTTATTCATCAGGATGCTCATCAACAGGGTTTCCACTGATCCTTAAAAACTCATAACAAGTCTTAAATTCGGTCTTTAAAAATGTAATGTCTTATAAAGTCTTATTGTTACAGTGAGGAGGGTTACATTTTGGATGGCATGTCTGAATACTTCACCAGATCTCCAGATGTGTTGTGTTCAGTGATTTTTTTATATTGATAAAAAAATGGTGTTTGCTTTTCTTTTGTTTGGGTCTAGAAAATATATTTAAAAGTCTTAAATTGAGTGCGCAGCTACAGTGTTCACGAAAACAGGCTTAACAGGGAATGTACTTTCTGAAAAATGTAACAGCTCAGTTTCTCCGTACATCCAAACAGTTATCAAGACACTTCTCATGTCCCTGTGGTCTCACCTGTTAGTGTCAGGCTGCTCCCCCTCTTCCTGCTCTCTGTATTTCTAAATGGGACCATAAATGAACACCATACTGTGTGAAGAAGAAACTAGAGATTGAGACCATAAACTCATTAGTGTTTACTGAGGGAATAAATCAGCTGAGGAGGAGGAGGAACATTTTCTCACAGACTGATATACCATCAGACAGATTTGACCCCCTAGTGGACATTAGAGAGAATGCAGGTCTAAGAGTCTATCTTCAGTCTGTAAATGTTGCTCATCGTTCTTCCTCCTCAGGCTAAAATGATGATGTAATAAAGTTAATGTGATTTAAAACCATCCGTGTGATCAAGTTTAAGGCTACAAAGCTGCAGAGATCTGAAGAAGAAGAGGACGAGTCCAGATTTCAGATTCCAGATTCAGACATTCTCAAACACAGCAGGGAGGACTGTTTGTTAAATCAGAAGAAATGCTCTGAGCCGTGGGAAAGGAGTAAACAACAACACAGACGAGCAAACAAAGACTGAGAGAGAGATTGAGAGTGGAGTCAGGGGAGCGAGAGAGCATAGAGAGAGAGAGATGGAGGAGGGAGGCGATGATGAGGAGGCAGCTCAGAGAGAGAGGAGTAGAGATAGGAGAGAGCTGAGGGCTGCAGACAGCTGAGAGAGGTGAAAACAGAGATAAGTGAAGAAGAAAGATGATATTACTGTATGTGATACTCTGTGTCGTACTCCCTCTGAGACCTGTGACTGTGCCGTGTGGTGTCAGGATGATGGTGTCAGGATGATAAGCCTTGTTCAGGCTGTAAATGATCATGTGGCTATTTAAAATGCTGTCACTACATCCATTGAGGCGAGTAGATCAACAAGAAGTGTGACTGTGGTCCAACATTAAAGATGCAGGCTGGAACAAACCACAGAGCGAAGTTTGTTGTGCCAGAACAAAAAAAATGTCTCTTTGCAGGTCATATTTCAGAGAGACACAAGCTGAAATCTGGACTCTATCTGCACAACTCTGCCGCCAAACCAACCTTACCTTAGATCCTGATCTCTATCAACAGTTTCTGCTCTCTGTTTGTAGTAATGACATCCCAGCTCCCATGGTTGGTAATCTGAGGAGGATTTCTTTCTCTCTATAAACAGATATCTGCACGAAGAGCAGCTAACAATCTGTTCTAGATCAAACATTTACACTGAGACACAAATCTGCTTGATGCTGTGTCACTAAAGACAATCAGCGTTTAGATTTCCTGACCTCCTGGAATGCATCAGAAATGATGGATCCCACCTCCATTCAACAAACAAACATTGTAAAAGTAATTTTCTTCTCCTCTTGAGAACAGACCTGACAAAGATTTTTACTTTCAGCTACAACTAACCTGTAATTACAGATTCTGATTCAGAAACATGTTGAATCTGTATCTCAGGGTCTGGATTTTAGTCTGTGAAGAGTTCTGGTCTCTGTCTGTGGTCTAACTCGTATCAACCAATCAGGTGTCAGAAGGCTTTGTTGTCTGCAGGAAAAACAGTCTGTATGGAGAGCAACAGCAGGTGTTCTAGAATTCTGAGGAAAAAATTGAACATTCTGTGAAGAAGGTCAGACCTAAAAAATACATCAGTGTCTCTAATCCTCTTTCATAGACCTCCATTCAACAAACAAACATTGTACCAGGACAGGGATTCTTCCAAACCGGGACATATCAGTGTTTCATTGATATTTGGTAGGGACTTGTGACATGAGACTTGTAAACAGGAGGTTCCGGGTCAAACCAGGACGTATGGTCACCTAAAGCTAGATGTCTCCTTTAGGTGTTATCGACCTCCTTCATTTACTCTCTGCAGTAAATTACTGCAAACAAGCATCAATAAATAATGAATATAAATCAATGATAAGGGAGCCAGGATACATCTTAACACTGAGACACATTTATACGAATCCTGAATTCAGAAAAAGACCTTGAAAACACGTCATACTTTGAATTTTGACACATTTATGCTTTTTACACATGATGAGGACACAGTGTTCTCCTGCAGAGATCCTGAACACAGAGACATTCACATGAGAAGATAAAACTAACTGTGCAGGCACAGATTTTAATGCTTTAGTTGTTCAGAGTTAGTTTCATGTTTCATGAACTAATCGGTGCTCGTGCACATCTACATGGAGCTTCAGTGATAGAGTCAACATGACGGTGGACCTGTTAGTTGTCAGGTGTTGTCACACCTCACTGTCACGCTGTTATTTCATGCTGCAGACTGAGCGGTGCAGTGGACTTGTTTTCTGTGTTTGAATGTGTGAAATGAATGACCCTCCTGTGTCTGTGCTGCAGATCGTGATCGTGCAGTGGGGAGGGAAGCCCTTCAGCTGTGCCCCTCTCAACGTGGAGCAGTGGCTCTGGTGTCTGTTCGTGGGAGTTGGAGAGCTGCTCTGGGGGCAGGTAAGCAGCTCTCACCTGATGAGTCAGATTCAGAGCAGGTGGAAGCTGGTTTACCTGAGGGGAGACTCGCCCTGCTTTCACCTGCTCCTGCAATGAGCCCAGATCTTGAATCTGGAAGTTGTTTTCAAACTTTGTCTTGTTCATGATCTTAAAGTCTTTATTAGGAAACAACATGTATGTTTCAAGATGAGGTGATGTATTTTACTACTCAGAAATAACCTTTACTACACTATGAAGGAAACATTCAACAGCAACAAGCTTCCTTCCTTATCATAAATTACATTAGAGTGAAGATTGTACATGTTTAATGTGAAGTTGTGGAAAAGTATTAATCTTCAATTTGACATCGACTTTAATCTGTCAGGTTTCCTCTCAGACATCAGGCCTGTTAGCTCAGCTTGAGTCTTTTTGTTGTGCATTAAACCTTTCTTTGACTGTACAAGTTACTTTCAGATTGGAGGGATTTTTGTGAATATTTGTTTGTCTCAATAATACAGAGTACAAATGATCTAGTGTTATCCAATCCATCCAGTGTCAGAGGCTCACAGCCGCTCAGTAAACATCCACTGTCTCGTCTGCTGAGAGTCTAACAAACATGGCTTCCAGGTCATCGCCACGGTGCCGACAGAGCGGCTGCCATGCCTGAAGGAGGCGGGGCTTGGCCTGGAGCCCGGTGAGGACGAAGGGGAGGAGATGGCCGAGGACGAGGAGGAGATCGACTGTGCAGAGAGAGAGCTGCGCCGCGGACAGATCCTCTGGTTCAGAGGGCTGAACCGCATCCAGACCCAGGTACTGTCAGACTGGACCGCCTCTGCAAACAAACACACTCATCCAGGGACACACATAGACCAGGAGCTGCAGGCTCAGGACACCTCAGCAGTTTGTTTCAAAGACATGAGGACACGTTAACACCAGAGTCCATGAATCTGAGGATGATGAGTGTCTGTAGATTAAACACACTGATAGACTCCCGTCCTGCACACACTCACTAAAGAGACTCATGTGAAGGATGGAAGAAAGAAATGTGTACTCTCTGTCCTCTCTGTGTTTATCTCTCTGTAGCTCTCTCTCTTTCTGTCTCTGCTGCTCTCTGACTCGTGCCAAACATAATAACTCCAGTTTCCTCCCTGAAGCAGCTCACCGCTCTGCTCACATGTTTACTAATGTTTGATTATGTATCTTATAAAGAGGATAAACGCTGTGACTGTGTGTATGTCTGTGTGTGTCTGTCTGTGTGTGTGTGTGTTGCTGCAGTGGCACCGCTGTGAGTGTGTGTGTGTGTATATACTGTAAAAGCGATTGCTAAGTAGACAGGCCTGATCACTTCAATTGATTGATTGTGGCACTGATCGGTGTGAGGAAGCAGAGCAGCGTCAACACGATCAACAAGCTGCTGCCGAAGAGCCAGACTCTCTTTAAGTGCCTGTCTCTGCCTTAAGTGCTCCATGTTACTGCGAGGGTTCGGTCTGAGTGTGCAAACCACAAACACACACACTGACACACACACTCACAGACTCATACAGAACCGACTGCATTTAAGATCATTTTTTTACGCTCTCATTTTTATTGAATATTTATGATTTTACAAAATAACAAAGACAGAAACAACAATAGAAACAGAGTTAGGAAGTTTCTCTATACAAGGATTCTTTTTACTTACATCAGCAGTCGATCCCTCCTGTGATGGTGGGGTCACCTGCAGCCACTTTCAATCTCTTTCTTTCTTACTTTCAACCAAAGCTCTTTATAAAAGTATTTATCTTTGGTCTTTTGTTTGTCTTAATATGACAAAGGAAAAATCAATACATCTTATATCTTTTGTAATCTCTTCCCAGTACGGATGGATGAAAGGACAGCCTGATAATGATTTAAAACATATCCTCCATTCCTCGTGCCTCTATGATCCCTGCTGCTTCAGTTTACATTTTGGAGCTGTAAAATATCTTCTTATATCCTTCTGACTGGATTCACAGAGAGATCTTGAATCAGGATCTTCCTGTAGTCTTCCTCAAACCCCACGTTTATGATCCGTGTTCATCAGTTACATCCAGAAAGTAGTTTTTACGTGGGTCTCTGGAGCACGGTGGCTGTTTAGAAAATTAAAATGCAGTTTTTATTTTTTCTGCTGAGGCAGGAAATATTCATAACAACATCCATCCATCCATCCATCCATTATCTTGACCGCTTATCCCGTTAGGGGTCACGGGGGGCTGGAGCCTATCCCAGCAGGCTTTGGGCGGAAGGCAGGGTACACCCTGGACAGGTCGCCAACCTATCACAGGGCTAACACAGAGAGACAGACAACCATTCATGCACACACTCACACCTACGGGCAATTTAGAGTGATCAATCAACCTGAGCATGTTTTTGGATTGTGGGAGGAAGCCGGAGTACCCGGAGAGAACCCACGCATGCACGGGGAGAACATGCAAACTCCACACAGAAAGGCACCCGCCCGGCCGGGGATTCGAACCAGGATCATAACAACATAATAATACAAATTATGATTATTATTATAATACTTTATTATATAGCTCAATACAGGTAACAGGGTGCTTAACAATGGGCAATGTAAGCAATTAGAAAAGCAAAGCAGACCAAATCATTCTTAAGAGTAAACAAACTTATAAAACAGACCACTAAAATCTAAGTTTAAATTAAATAGCTTTTCTGTAAAATCGTGTCTTGAGTAAATAAATAAAACAAAGGACTGACTCTGCAAGTCTGATCTCCTCTGGCAACTGTTCCAAAGTGTAGATGCTCTAACTGAAAAAGCCCTGTACCTTTTGGTTCTCAGTTGGGACCTTGGAACAGCCATCAGAGCACTGCCAGAGGATCTCATACGGGGATAAAAGCAAAGAAATATACGGAGGGGGGTAAAAGTTCATGCCGGGTTTAAATGTGATTAAAAGAATCTCAAAATAAGTCCTAAAATCAACAGGCAGTAGAAAACTCTGCAGGAAAGATCTCAGAGTGTCTTCATAGATATATGATTACAGAGCCACCTCAGTGTGCTGAGCTTAAATCTGCAGCTCAGCACGAGCGTGATGACACGCCCCGATGCAGGATGAAAAGGTGAAGTTATGTTTAAAGGACCCCTGACCACACAAACGTGCAAACCAGGGCTGCAGGATTATTCACAATGTCATCTTCACATGAGCGTTCACAACAAACACATCACAGAGTCACAGAGAATAAAAGCATCTTTGAAGACAGTGAATCTCTCTCCCTCAGCGTTGGAACATTTCACCTGTTGGATGGAGGTTGATGTGTAATCATGCCTTCACAACATCTTAATTCAGTCAGATGAAGCTAAGCTAGTTTTCAGCTACACTCAGGACAATAAAAAAGGGGTTTTGATTGTTTTGGATTCAGGAGGGACACCATACAAACACAGGTGTTCTGTTAAAGATCAGCAGAGAGGTAGAGCTGATTGACTCTTAAATGTGTTTATCACACACTTCATCATCATCATCCCACTGCACACTGCTGATACGCACGACATAATGCACACATACATTAACACACACACACACACACAGACACACACAGACACACACGCTCACACTCAGACTGGCCCTTCCTGCCCTCACTGAGTGCTGCTGTTTTGTCTCTGTCCTGCAGATGGAGGTAGTGAGCACGTTCAAGCGAAGCGGTTCGTTTCAGGGAGCGGTGAGACGGCGCTCCTCCGTGCTCAGTCAGCTTCACGACGTAAACGCTATCTCTACCCCCTCTCACGTAGCTCTCTCCACCGCTACAGCCAATACCAGCCCAGCCCCCGGGAGTGAGTCCGCCGAACGCATGTACACACATCAACACACACATACACGACACACAGGTATACCTGCACACACACATACATCCTCTCTCACCTAGACGCACACACACGCACACACACACACACACACACACACACACACACACACACTCACACACACACCCTGCTGCACGGCACGTGGACTGCAGTATTTGACTCTCTGGTTGTGTCCCCCTCCGGCTCGCTCGCTGCTCGTGTGTGTGCAATGTCTCCTCTTTCTTTTCTCTGATTCTCCCTCAAACAGCACCCAGTCCTGACCGGCTCTGTTCTCCTGGTCTGACCTGCTGGGCTGGTCCAAATCCAGTCCCGGTCCCAGTCCAGAGTGTGTTTTCTTGTTGAGTGTTGGCCGGTGCGGGGGCTGCTGGCTGTTCTCTCTCTGTCTGAGGCATCCTGACGGATCACTTCATAGAGACAGAGCGTTAAACAGAACGAGAGCAGAGCGGTCTTATTGGCTCAAAGGTCGGGTCCTGGAGTTCAGAGAGGAAACAGCAGCTCCTCCCGCGCCGCCTGTTACTTCCTGTTTGTGATTGAGGTCAAGCGTGGTTACTGTGGATGAAGTGTAAACATGTAAAGGTGTAAAGTTTAACGTTTTGTTGTTTAAAGTGTTGCTCAATGACTCTGTGATGACACTGCAGGAGTGATTAGATTTCACTGCCATAGAACATTCTCATTACGGCTTCATCCGGCTTCAGTGAACTGTAAACCTTCGAGTATAAAAGGCCCATCACACCCTGCTGCTGTCCTCCAGTCAGAGAAGAGTCCCTCCTCCTCTTCCTCTGACTTGTGTCCGGTGCTACTGCTGTTGGTTATTCCTGTCACAGTATTTCCAGCTCTGACGTCTCACGTTTGGCCCTCTGATGTTTTTCTTTCTGATTTTTCCTCTCTCTCTTTCTCTCTTTCTTTCTCTCTCTCTGTCTCTCTCTCTCTCTCTTTTTCTCTCTGTCACACTTCTCTCCTCCTCTCTGATATTGATGAGATATTACAGGTTCCCTGTTTGCAGAGAGACTCTGTGAAATGTTCTTCTTGCTGTTCTTCATGAGTAGTCGTGTTCTTTTGTAGACGTATTTAGATTGTAGCTGATCTAAATACAGGCTCTTGTGTAGCATTGGATAAGATTTCTTTAGTCGGTCATTTTTTGTCTTTCCTTTCTCGTTTTTCCATCCCTTTTTGTCATCCTCCCATCTCCTCAGTAGAGTAGCGTCCACCCCTCATCTTTTTTCTCCTGGTTTCTTTGTGTGTCAGTTCGGCGTGTGTGTTTGTGAGTGTGTGCATCTGCTCACATATCGGACAGCCGTAGTTTGACTCGTGTGTGTTTCTCTGTCAGTGTGTGAGTGTGTCCGTGAGTGTGTGTGTGTGTGTGTATGCATGTGTGTTGTCTTTATCCGTCTTCTCAGTTGCTTCTCCTTCCCTTCCTTGCTCCCCTCTGTCCATCCTTCCCTCCTTCCATTCCACGCTGCTTCCTGCCCACCTTGCTCCATCACCTGTAGGTGTAGAATCAGAGAGGCTCAGTGCTGCTGACGCCTCGGTGTCGTGATCATCCTGCACAGACGAGAGCTTTAAGTACTTTGAAACATCCCTCTCTCCATCACTAACCGATATGATTTAATGTATCATGGATGTGTTTCTGTCTGCAGCAGCGGCTGCCTGATGGAAAACATGTCCTGAAGGAGGCATAGATTACGGAGCGAGGGTTCAGACCCCGTCACTGTTTGCTCTTTCAGTTTGTTCCCTTCATTCTAAGAGCTTGTTGTGTCAGATTGTAACTCAGCAGACATGTGAGAATGAGACATCCTCATCTGGATCAGGTCGTGATGAGAGACAGCATGGATCTGGACTGTTAGAAAGGGACCAGGCGTCAACTCAGAGTTTAATATGTGTGTAGTCAGTCAGGGGTCAGGGGTCAGATCAAACACCTCAGGTTTCATGAAGGCTTCAATCAGACGTGTTTGTGCTTCCAGGACGTCTGTAATGTTCTGTTTATTTTCTTATTGTCATCAAATCCCAGAAAAGACCAAAACCTTCACTGAACGTGTCTCAGTGGATAGAGACGTGTGATTTAAACTTTGATGTAATTCGCTACTTTGTTTCACTTTGTCTAAAACGGAAAACAACGGCTCAATGAGGCTGTACACAAACACAGGGTTAGAGATTAGTACTGAGGCTGATGGGAAGGTCACTCTGAAGGTCACTATTTGTTTGACAGGATATAAAAGTTGGGGCTAATGATGGAACATGATTAAGAGTTATCTTTGAGAGAACATGACAAATAAAGAACATTAGTGTAGGGTTTATTTTCTGTGCAGCAGTTTGTGCTGATCGGTCCTGTCGATGTTTTACGGTGTGACCTGGGACAACCTTACTCTGCTGCTGCTGCAGGAGGAGAAGTTAAGAGTTAGTATGAGTCAGGTGTTTGTGACCCTGAAGCCCTTCCTCTGTGTGTCAGCGTGCACATTCACTGACAACGAGACGGAGCACACTGTGGTTCAGTAAATCTGTAGCTAACTGTGGCTCCATTTGTTGGTGCTCTGATCCATTTATTAAGGCAAACATTACAAGCTGTGACTGAAGTTGTGTTTACACTTCTTAGAATCATTTTCACTTTCACCCTGAGAATAAAAACAAAAGGATAAAGATAGAAGGAGCAGAGAGTGAGAGAACATCAGCTTTATTGTGACTTGTGTCTAATAAAAGCAAAGAGTGAAGGTGTTTGGTGTTCATGTAAGCGCACCGTCTCCAGCAATGCTGAGGTCTGCAGGCTGGACTCTGATTGGTCACGGTGCTGCGCAGGTGGAGGTTTTAAGATATCCTCACACCTGCCCAGCACCTATCACCAGACTCAGATCTGCAGGAGGAGAGAGTCCAGTCTCCCTCCTGGAGAACCAGTGCTGTGCATGACGTGATCCCATCTTCATCCTGCTGATTACCTTCCTCTTCAGCTCCTGTATTTTTTTCCTCAGCCAGCAAAGAGATGAGATCAGCTGACTCTACCAGCAGCTGGCTTACATTGCAGCCATTACCTGTGCCTGTCCCTGCTGCTGCTGGTGGAGGGACCTCAAGATGGAGGCTCCATGAAGCTGAGCCTGGCAGGGTCTGATAGAACAAGGCGTTGGTGCCCCCCCCCCCCCCAGTCTGACTCTCAGGGGCAGAGCTGGGTTTACTGTTCGGCTCTGGTTCACCAGGTTTACAGGAGTCGTTTCATGTTGATGAATCTGCAGCAAACACACCTCACTGTTTCATCTTGTTTGAGTAAGGTTGTATAAAATCTCTTATCAAAGCCTCTGAGTCTTATCTTATAGATTCTGTATCTTCAGTAGGAATGTCTGGGCGGAGGCTGAATGATAACGCGTCATGAGCTAACACAGAGAAAGTTTTGGTCTTTAAAGGGTTAATGACGACATCAGAAACTCAGGATATCAACAGTCTGATCTTAAGCTGCTCTCCTGATGTTAGATTGATTATTCTAAAGTCTGATGATGGTCTGATATAAGAACACACTCTGCACATGCTCACCTGTGTGTTACCTCTCCGTCTGCACTGCTGCAGTTAGCTTCAGGTCGTTACTCCATTACCCAAAATTCTTTGCACAGCAGGCCCGGCCCTCAGACTTGGCACTGTGCTCTGTTGCAGTATGATGTGCGTAAGTTCTGACGTCAGCACCATCACCTCTCCGACTTTGACTGCTCTACCTGCGATCGGAGTGCAGAGAAACATCCTTGGATATTAAACTGAACTCTCTGCTTCACGCTTTCATCCACCTGAGCTGTGCCGGACCTCAACGGTCCCTTTGGATCTCTAATCTGACCCAAGGATCCAGTTTGTTTTCATTTCAGACCAGTTTCATCATCCTGTAGTCATATAGAGAAGAAGCAATGAGATTAGAGTCGGTCAGGATAGATGAAGGGAATGATCTCCATCCTCAGCTCCTCAATTCTTGGCTAAAGTTCTTCATGTTCAAAACGCAGATATCAGTTTGAGATTGTTGAATCAGTGAGGAGGAGAACGTGCTCTGAATTGAGGAGGGAGATGCTGAGGTGCTGCATGGATTAGAGCACAGTGATGAAAGGGTGGGTGCTGCTCAGGATGGGAGCGATGCACCGCTCACGACCTCACAGCTTCTCCCTGTGTTTCTGTTGCCTTTCTCCTCATCAGCAGTTGTTTTTGCACACAGCAGCCCCTCTACCTTCCAGCGCCTGTTTCCTTCTTTAACCATCATCGTTTTTCCATCAAGCACTGCTGAAAGAGCCGACAGGGAGAGAGGGAGAGAGTTGGGTGAGAGAGATGTTGACCTTCAGTGGTCACACTGTGGGCGTTATATACTCGAAAGTTTACTCTGTCCATGGAGACAAAATGAAAACAAACCGAGCTGACCCAAGTGAGAAAGTCACTTTCTGGAACCTTCTCAGGCTGCATGGTGTTTTTCTGCTGTCTGACAGGCTCTTTGGAAAAACAGATAAGCACTGAACCTACTGCTTGACCGTCTGTCTGTGTGTCTATCTGTCTGTGTGTATGTCTCTCATATATGCCAGAGTCACATATAGAGACCGGTCTTTGTTTGGCCGGCTGCAGCACCGATCTCATTCAACCCCCTGACCATCAGCCTCTCATACTCACCGTTTGGCCTCCTGGCGGTGCTGCGGCCCTCATGAAGCCTGGTCTGAGAGCCAAACTGTCTCTCTGTGTGGCTCTGCTGCCTGTCACTGAACTGTCTCTGTCCTCTGAGATCATGCTGCTGCTCTGCCTCTGTTTGGGCTGGAGGGGGGGATGCATGGACCGACTGCCATAGCAAAGGAATGTGATTATGCACGCACACACCATCCACTGCATACTGCACCTTGAAGTACATCATAGACCTCACTCTGCTGCCTGTGTGTGTTAGTGTGTGTGTGTGTGTGTGAGAGAGAGAGAGAGAGAGACAGAGAGTGACAGAGATCTGATTCAGCATGACCTGGCTGCCTCTGCTCGTGTGACACGCTGACGCCGAGCCTCGCTCTGGCCTTTGAACCAATCACCTTCTGTTTCCAGTGATCTAACCAATCACATCCGTCCTGACCTGCTGGTTCTACATGATGTCACCTTTCTGTTCTGCAACACTTGTTTTTTTTTCTTTCCTGCAGCAACTTCATCATCAGCACCATCATCATCATTTCAATCACTCTGCTCTCGCCTGTCTCTTTCTGCTGCATGGCTGCACTCCGCTGTGCACGTGTGCATATACATATGTGTGTGTGTGTGTGTGTGTGTGTGTGTGTGTGTGTGTAATGCTGACAAATGAGCTCATGTGTATGATGGTGATCTTTTTAACAAACATGACTGACAGCTGTCCGATGCATGCAGACATCAACCTGCACGATGTGGAAGTTCAGCTGTTTATTTACTCTGCATGCACGCTTTCGTGTTTCTGTGTGTGTCTGTGTGTGTGTGTGTGTGTGTGTGTGTGTGTGTGGGTGTGTGTGTGTGTGTGTGTGTGTGTGCGTGTGGTCACTGCTTTAGGCTCTCACTCGTCTGTTTTTTTTAACTAACTCACCTCTTCTGCTTTTTCTCCATCTGTGCCTAATATACATCCTCATCTGTGTGTGTGTGTGTGTGTGTGAGCGTGTGTGACTGTGTGTGTGTTATTGCATGTGCTCCACTGTGCTTATGTTTGAGTGTTTCCCACATACACTGTGTCACTACACACACACAAGTGTACCATGTGTGGCGTGCAGCTCGGTGGTCGTTGTGGCGTGGCTTGTGGACGCTCTGAGGTCTGACTGCTGAGAACTGACAGAAACATTCATGAGCCAACTCATCCTGAACACTTTGGTTTATTTCTCACTGTCTGTGGAGACACTCGGGATCAGGTGGATGCTTTAGGTTGAGGAAACTTTCCTCCCAGGTTCACAGAGATATGACGAGGAAGCTTGAGACTTAAACTAAACAAAACAGATAGATAATATTAGGTCCCTTAAAACGTATAAATACACATGTCAATATCCTGATGGTTTGACAACAGCTTAATTTTTCTGTACTTAAAGAATACCTTCGATTTGAATCACAACTTCCTTTTTTACCAGATAAATAAAGCAAGAGTTTTTCTTCCGCTAGTAAAGAAACTGATAAAAATGATTGGACCACATTCTGCTGTCATCCTTAAGAGAAAGAGCACTCTCTCCTTGTTTGTGCTCAGACACTTCTCTCTTTTGCACTTTAACCTACAGAGATATTATGTTTGTCCTTCAATCAATCAATCAATCAATCAATCAATCAATCAATCAATCAATCAATCTTTATTTATATAGCGCCAAACAGAGCAGGTCTAGACCGTACTCTATGTTTTATTATTAACAAAGACTCAACATCAAGACAGGATCAGGTCCAGTCCCATCTTACAGACAGGACTCAGTCTGATCTCATCTTAATCCACCATGAGCAGAGCACTTTGCTGCATTTAGCAAGTTACAGCGGGCAGAAACCTTGAGCAGAACCAGACTCATTTCTGTTCATACTGAGAGTTATTTGTCAGATAACTTCCCAGCATCAAAATAAACACTGAAAACACAGAGAAACAGTTAGCCTGGCCTAGCTCTATCTAAAGAAAAACAGGCCGACAGTCGAGTTAAAGCCTACATTTAGGGATAGTTTTCAGTCTGATGACGTTTGTTAAAAGTGACAGAAATCAAAGACACTGCACTCTGATGAGACATATGTTGAATCACCGGCGTAGAAAATATGCAGGAGTTGGTGCAGACTGGAGATGCCATGAAAGTGTTTCTAGTGCAGTGAGGTGGCTGCTCTGAAGCTATTTAACCATCTAGCTTCACACATAGTTTAACAAAGGTCACAAATTAACACTTTATCTCTGGAGTCTGGAGGAAATGACAAAACCTCAGATAGCCACAGCTCCTCGCCAAGAGATACCCAACAATAAGCATCTTTAAAACAAAGCTAGGCTAGCTGTTTCCCCCTGTTTTCAATCCATATGCTAAGCTATGCTAACTAGCTGGTGGCTCCAGCACAGGGGTTCATTTCTAAGACATGAACAGGTTTACTTCAGAGCAGCTCTGAGGAAGCTAAAATGTATGTGACCATTATTATTCTACATTGTTAAGATGACGCTGAGGTAGCAGACACCTGGCCCTGAGTGTCTGTCTGTCTGTCTGTCTGTCTGTCTGTCTGCTGGAGGACACAGGTCTGTCTCTGGGTTCCCTTGTCTCGTGTCTGGTTGTTCTTCTCTGACTCTCTCTTCTTTGTGTCTTGTCGTCTCCTCGTCATCGTCCTTCCTCTCTGCAGATGCGAGTGGTGAAAGCATTCCGTAGTTCGCTGTACGAGGGCCGGGAGAAACCGGAATCCCGCAACTCCATCCACAACTTCATGGCCCACCCGGAGTTCCTCATCAACGACCTCATCCACAACATCCCGCTGATCGACGACACTGACGTGGACGACGAATCAGAGCTCAGCAGATACCAGCACCTGCACCCGGCCCTCCGCAAGCCGCCGCCCCCTCCCACACAGCCCCAGCCCCCGACCCGCAACCGCCCCACCCGCCCCTACCGCCAGTACAGCCTCCCGGTGACCCCGTGCAACCGAAACAACAACAACAACAGCAGCAGCAGCAGTATCAGTTCATCCGTCTCCCACGGCAACAAAAAGAGCAGCCACGCCCCCAGCAACCGCAGCCCTCACCACCACCCCCGCCACCACCACCAACACAACCATCATGGCAGGGACCGGCCGCTGAAACCCCCAGCCCCACACCTGGCCCACCTGTACTGCGTGGAGACCTCGTTATAACTGAACACGTTGAGGGGGAGGAGTCTTTGGGAGGGGGAGGAGTCTTTGGGACGGGGAGGAGGAGAGGGCTGAGGACTCACACATGACATTTTCATCCAGCCTCCCCACGACACGTGAACAGGAGGGAGCGAGGGACGAGGGAGTGGACACTGGCTGCCTGCAGCTCCCTGAGGTATCTGAGACTCCCCCTCCCTCTGCCCCACCTCCAGCCCTCTCAGTCTGAACCCTGTCCCCCTCCACCGCCCAAAACCGGCCACCCCACCCTGCCCGACCCAACGCTCGCTCATCACACACGCACAGGTCTGCTCTCGCTGTGTTGCCCTGAGCAACGGCTGGAAGGGGGAGGGAGGGGGGACAGAAAACCAAAAAAAACACCCCCCAGCAGATCCAACCGCCGGGCCCAGCCCCACTCTGTTTTTATGGGTGTTCACCGTCAGTGTTATCGTCCTGTACCCCCCCTCTCCTCCACCTGCTCCCCCTGCCATCACCCCCCTTTAACTCCACCTGCAGTCACCTGTGATCATCCTCAGAGCTCGAACAGTTCATCCTCTCATCGGCTCAGACGTGGAGGTGCTCATTCACTCATTCTGCTCAACTCTTTATTTCTCACCACGTCTCCCTTGACGATAACAACAATAACAACAACAAACAGAGACACTCTTCATTCAGCCTGAGCGTGGACGTAACACTGACACATAGAGAGCATATATACACACACATGATGTTTGTGTATATATATGATCTTCATCACTGTTCTGTCTCCAGACTCACCTGAGTCCACATAAGGGGGGCTGTGAGACCGGACAGTGTGTGTCTCACTCTCATTGTGATGCGTGTATGCTCATACAGTCCCATCACCTCCTGCCATGATGATGATGATGATGATGATGATGATGATGATGATGATGATGATGAACTGATTTTGGGGTGACTCTGGCCCCTCCCCCTCTCTGTCCGTCCGTCGTCTTCTGTCTTGCTGTTCCTCGCTCCGTTCCGTTGTTATGTGTCTCACGTCGTCTTGCCCCGTCCTCTCCCATGGCTTTCGTCCTTGTGTGTGTGTGTGTGTGTCTGTGTGTGTGTGTGTGTCTGTGTGTGTGTGTGTGTGTGTTACAGCTTCTTCTGAGAAAAGCTGAATGCTTGTGAAGCATTAACCCTTTAAATGCCATCAGACACACAATGCACAGGCGATGGCCCTTTAAGACTGACCTACACTCACCTCACACCTGCTCTCGTGCCATTGCTTGTCTCCGTCAGTATTGTGCTCACACTGATTTTGTTGGATTTGATGTAGAAGCATCAAACAGAGGAGCATGCGGCCGTGTGTCAGTGTTCACTTTTAGCTTTAGCTCGTGAGCTGCTCAGATCTATCAGGTGGGACCTCTGACAGCTTTAATCATGTGTCAAACACTGTGAGCCTGTCCTGTCATCGTGTACGCTGAGACTATCAGGATACCTTAAAGGAACACTTTCAACACTTTGGAAACATGTCTGATGTCTTCTCTCGTCCACAGTGAGCTGAGAGAATCAGAACTCTGATCGTGTAGAGGTCCTTCTGTCTTTACTGTTCTCTCAGCCTCTGAAAGACACTGACTCGACTGCACCGCCCATTGAACCAGAGCTCTTCAGGAATGGAGTTCAGCCGTGTATTGATTATTCATTCTGGATCTTTGCTGGAGCTTTACCATACTTCAGTGAGACAGAGTTAACCTGGGTTCTGTGTGGAGTTAAAGATTGCATTGTTAGCAGAGTTATATTTTATCTGCATGTGTAGCTTTATTTTAAAAAGAGCAAGGTACAGGGCGAGATGTTGGTATTGATGCTGATTCCCAGCAGACTAGAAAGACATGAACATTAAAACAGGGACACAGCTCGTAGGTCCTGTGCTTCATGATTGAAGGACTTAGAGTTTAAAGGAAGCATTTCATTGGACACAAAGTTGGTTTGAGCGCGCAAGCACAGGATGGGTCATCAGTTTTTATGCTTTCATTGAGGCTAAGGGAACTGTTACATCCCTAAATGTTTGACATATGAGAGAATATATTCTTATATCTAAAAGGTGGACCTGGAACGACTTCTTGTAAGTTTGGCTAACTGTGTCTCAATGCTAAGCTAGGCTAACTGGATGCAGCTTCTCATTGATTGGTCAGATGTTAGACTCGAAGAGGGAAACAGGTGTGTGAGTTTTAACCAAAGTGTTGAATTGCCCCTTTAAGATGCCTCGTGCTGATTGGTCCAACACGCAGCGTGAGCTCACCCCAACGAACAAACTGTAAAAATATAAACAGGCGCCCCGTGTGATGCCGGGCGCAGCGCTTGTGACATCACATTCCGCCAACATTCCATGGAACATTCTGAACATTCCAACAGCTGCATCACATTCCAGATCGGCCATGAGAGCGCCCTCCCGTGTCCCATAATGCACTAGGTGTGGGCAACCCGTTCGCTGACTTCATGTTGCCTCGGAGCGTGACCCCTCCCTCCCCCTCCCTCCCCCCGTTGACCTCCCTGAGTAACCGTCTGGTCCGAGCGCCAGAGGAAGGCGAGGGCAGACGATATGCAACAGACTGCCATGTTCCACCTGTGAGAACAGAACACATGTGTCCTGCTGCACCTGGTCCAGGACGCGCACAGGCCTCTCTGGGAACAGCCCTACCTGTACAGAACTCTGTCTTCTTGAATGCTCAACATCATTGCGCCCACCCCCCCCTGCCCCGCCCCCTGGGGGTGGGCGGGGTTAACATTGTATTGGTCTGTCTGTTTTGAAGCATGCATTTGGTATCATTAATGTCACTCTTTATGTGTTGGTAAATCATTTAGGCTACTGTCACTACTGTGTGCTATGACCTGTCCCCATCTGCTGTCCTCCTCCTCCTCCTCCGACACACACACACACACACACACACACACACACACGCACACACACACACACGCACACACATGCACACAAACATAAACATAAACACACACAATCATACCTGTTTGAGTCTAACATGTTCTACTTCAGCACCTCTTATAACAGCGCTATGATGCTTTCTGCAGTACACACACACACACACACACACACACACACACACACACACACACACACACACACACACACACACAGACACATACATACATACATACATACACAAACAGGCAAACAATCTTCAGTGGTGTAAATTTGACTGTCCATCTCTGTCCATCCGTCCCGCCACGTTCCATCATGATGTTGTGAGAAAGCTTCACAGAAGGCAAACACAATGTGAAAAAGAATATATTATATTTATCAGAATTATAAATTGTACAACTGCACCACTACTGTACAGACCGCCCAAATGTGCACATGTGCATCTTTGATTTACAGGTACTATGTTCCTGTTACACTCGTTTTTTTATTTTGGATGTTTCTTTCTTTTAATCTTTTGCTTTTTGTAAAGAGAGGAACAACAAAATGGAAACGCTTGTATATTATGATTAATCTGATTCTTTTTGAGTTCTCCACCGGTGCTCCCACTGATGGAAAAGACAGTTGCACATTCTCCTGAGCATATTCTGAGGGCTGTGTTTTCTGTCGCTGAACAGTCCCTGACGTTTGCAGAGGTGTGGAGAAGCTTCTAGTCTCTTAAGAGCAGAGATCTGTAAATAGAGGACAGGAGGGACAGACGTTCCTCATTCTGAGCTGAAGGACAAAAAGGGGACCAGGGAGGACGGAGAGATGGAGGCTGCTGCAGAGCTAGAGACTGCAGAAGTGCAGTGCGCTGCATTGTCAGGCTGCTCTTGTAGATCTGCTACCAGTATTTACTGCCATGTTTGGAAGAGAAGAACCTAAGGTTTTACATTATTCATTATACATACTGTTGTAAATATTGTGTGTGAATGGTCCCCGACTTGCCCATCGCAGCGCTGTTCCGCTGACAGAAAATACAGCCTTACCTGTGCTGAAACGAAAAAAGACAAAAAAATGTACAAAAAAATCCATAAAGACTATTGAATATATTAAAGAGTTACCTGCCTGTTATTTAAGCGAATAAATATCTATATATGAGAAAGAACACACCTGTATACTGTAGACTAAATCTGTATGGAAATCTAAGAGAATTTAATGGGAATAAAGTCCAACACCTTTTGTCTGTATGAAAGAAAAAAATACATCAAAGTATTCTACAATAATAACTTTGACAAAGTCTGTGTGCTCCTGTGTTGTTTGTTCATCATCACACTAGATTATTTTTTAACTTCAGACTCATTGAAATGTTTATTTGACATGTGGAGCGTCTCCTCGCCTGGATGACTCACAGGAAACTCAGGTGAGGTCCACTCTCAGTCAGAGACTGGCCACTGCTCTGGAGGAGAATTTAAGTGAGTATGAGCTGAAGCATCAAAACGACATAATGACCTCATAAAATGTATGCAATGCATCATTGAGAAGCTTGTTTCAGGAATGACTAGTGTCTTCTCCCTGATGGTTGCATTTACTTTTGTCGCACAGAAAAAGGTCAGTGTTATTTTCAGTGGGGATAAAAATCAGCTTAAAACCCCTTATAGGACCTTTAGTCAGCTTGTGGTGAAGGTGCAGGGCCAAATGTGTGTGTTCATGCAGATTGTTGAGAGCACAATGTGATCTGCTTTGATAGGAAGTTAACAGTCAGGGAGCATGCGGAGGTTGTTTGCAGTAATTTATTTTCATCATTTATTAAAAGGGAGATATTTTCTGTGAAATCAGTTTTGAGCTAAATACCCACCACACCTGATCATTATATATATGGTTATACACCCACATATATAGCTTAACGTTGGCTTTCCTTTTTTGGGGGGGGGGCTTTTACACCTTTATTCATAGAGGAGAGGATAGTGGATAGTGTAGGAAACTGGGAGGCAGGGGGGTTATGTGGGAAAGAGGCCACCTGCTGTATGGGGTAGCAATTTTACCATCAGGCTAAGTCCAGCTTAATTTTGGCTTTTATTATATATATATATACTCACGCATCAACAGATTCTCATAGATGGTAGAATACTATAGTTATGTAATGAAAACAAAAAGATGACTCGGTTTTCACATTTGAAGTCATTTTTAAATATTTGAACATACTTTCACATATCACTAAGAAGCCCTCAGGCGACTCAGTACAGGCTTCTAACATATTAACTGTTGTGTGTTCATGTTGGTGTTTGAGCTGGATACACTTTCTGATGCCAGCTGTTGATTTTCCACCCTTACCTGTTCAGTAAGATGAACTCACTTCCACTTATCTTCCAGTAGGTGGCGCCTCTGCAGGATCTTCACAGCATGTTCAATCCTTATTTTCATCCCAAAGGTGAACACTGAAGAGTGCAGGTTTGTAAGCGGTTATTCAAGATGGTTTTATTTTTTGTCCTTTTTCCTTCATTTGACAAGGGAGTGTGAGGAGAGAGTGAGAGTCGACACACACCTCATCATGTGGATTTTTTATTTTTTTCCTCAGGAGGCTGAACTGGGGCTCTGACTCATTAAGGGGTGTCCACAAACCACAACCATTTATACTACTTATTTTCAAGTATCATACAGATGTTATACTCCTGTTCTATTTTGTTATCCTTATGGAGTAACACAACAGAGTGGAAACATATTTTTCTTCAGACTGAAGATATTTGTCTAAAGGATCAAATGACTGCAAAGTCAAAAATACATTTCCTGGAAACCTTCCTGATCTATACACACCTGACATCTTCAGGCCAGCGTGGGAAGTATTCTTTTTTATATAAATATAAGAACCAACAAAAGAAAATGTGCTACACTTAAAGCTTCTATCGGCTTGTAACACACGACCCAAAACGATTAGAACACAAGCCCCGCCTCTGGCAGGGCAAACAACCAATCATAGTTTAGGTTTTTGGGGGGTCCCTTTACATTCTAAGGTGGACCCATGCCACCCCTCTGAACACTCTGCTGTGATGAAATGAGTCAACATGCTGACACTTTTGAACACCAGGATGAAAAACGGTTTGACTCCTAGTTTTTTAACTCAGGCACCGAGCTGATCAGAGCAGCTGCATTAACAGAGGACATCTGTATGTCCAAATGTATTTATTACCTGCTCACAGTCAGCTGACATCAGTGTCAGGCCAAGTTTAAGAGTTTTCCATTAAAGCTTTAAAAGTGCTGCGTGTGAGCTCCTATCTTCAGTTAGACTCCTCCAGTACATGTTGCATGAAAATGAGAGAGAATTACTGAGGAAACATCCTCTGCATTAAAGCTCTGAGACTTCACAAATGTGTCACTGATGCTGTGTTAGATGTACCTGAGAAAGTGCTTCATGTAAAAAAAACTAATAAAACTATAACTGTTATGATCCTGCAGTGCTGTATTTTACTCCTGTTCTGCAGCCTGTTGCACCAGCTGGGTGTAAGTTCAAACATAGACTAGTCTGAACGTAATTTCTCATTTAGGATGGAGTTTTCTCTCTACTAATGTTGTGTGTTGCACCAGCTGAGATAGTTCCAACGTCAGCCTAAGTTACAACCTAAATCTTACACTTAGCTCCTAGTAGGTGTAAAGTCCTTCGTAAGAGTATATCGGCTGGCATGGTGCGTCGTTTTGAAATGTGGGGTCATTTGGAAGATGAGGAGATACAGAGGGTTCTCCCAGCTATATTACAGCAGCAACACAATATCCGCAAGAGATTACAGATTACATCCTTTGGAAAAATATGATGACCAAGATTTGCCCTCCTGAGTATTAATGTATGTTGTAGTTTGTAATTTTTGGTTTGTTTGGACGTTACGGTCTACTAGTTAAGATTAATATTACGTCTCTGTGGTGCAACCAAACATCGACACAACTTAAGTTACAAACTAACTAGTTTCAACGTATGGTTTAGTGTGGACTTTACATCCTAATTTAAGACACAACGTACACACAGCTGGTGCAACAGGCTGCAGGTCTTTAAATTCTTGTTCCAAACCGTGTAAACAGAGTTTCTATTAAATGAACTCTGTGAGAAGTAAGAAACTCTACCCATCAGGACGGTGTTAACTTGCCCCTCGTCATCAATAATCTTAGCTTCACTCCAAAGACTGTGGTCATCTTCTCATACACCACTCAGAGCTGCAGCCAGGACTAACATCCTCTAATCATATCCACTAACTTATTCACTGAACTAGTTACTAACAAGAAGCCACTCATCAATTCAATGTCGTAGAAGCAATCTGAACAGTTTGTTTCCTGTCTTTTAAACACACTTCAATATTTCCGTATGGTTTTAAAGAACTGATAACCTCTTACTGCTGAGGTTCCTGTTTGTTTATCTATTTATTCATGAATTTATTATTTTCTGCAGGTTTTGCGCCATTTGCTTCAAGTCAAACTCATCATCACAGCGGGCTGTTGGACCATTTGCTTCATCTTCACTGAAACATCAGACCCAGAAACAAAGTAGTTTCATATCTGGGCTAAAATCTTCAATACTATCATTGGATTTGATGTGTGACTTTCTAACAAGACACCTGGACATCTAAAACCAGTAGACATTAATCAATGATATCTAACACTGTATGGTCGTGTGCTGTTTCCCATGAGTGTTCATGTCTTTTATTCTTCAGTCAGTGTCTTTTAGATTATTTGAACTTTGATGGTTTTGAGAAACGGCTATTACAAAATCTGCGTACCAGACTCCCAAAGACCTGATTAAGTTTTCATAGCTTTAGTGCTTATTCTGGACAAACTGCAGTGTAAGGACGACACTTTCTGTTCCAGCGGTTTATTAGCAAGATCCCTTCTGTGACTTCACTGACTGGAGAGAATGATTTGCTCATGGGTTTCTGGTGGATGGACTCTCTATTCACTGACCTTTATGAAACTACAGAACTACAAACCTCCAGTGTCCTCAGATAACTTAAAGGTGTATGTGCTTTCAACAGCATCAGCACAACAATTAGGTACGGCTGAAATGAGACGGTAAAATTTTAAACCAGTTAAAGGTCTGGGAACATTTAAGGTTCCTCCACAGTGGGATTGTTAGCTGTGCAGAGCAAAGCCATTACTAGCTAATAGCACGGGGAAGTAGTCTGCCTTCATGGGATGTGGTCACTTCTAATTCAACATCATGCAGTAGCTACAGTATCTAACTGGATCTGGGTCAGAGATTGGAGAACTCTTTCACACTGTCAAAAACAGACCTACGTCTGTATTGGTGCTCAGATACAAGCCCCAAATCATAACTCGTGTCAGCTCATGACTTTACACCAACACAGCCAGTGGTGGACAAAGTACACAACTTCATTACTTCAGTCAAAGTATAGATCCTCCAGGGCAAATATTACTCTAATACAAGTGAAAGTTGTTCATCCGTCAAATTATTACTTGAGTTCGGAAGTACTTGCCTTTCAAAATACTGAAGTATTCAAAGTACTTTCAAAAAATATCAAAACGTCTTTTTACAAAGCACGAGTGCAGTCAAGAATGCATAGGTGTACATTCTACTGTTATGTTCATCTAGAAAACATCATTTCATCTCTAAAAATTATACCATGAAATATAAAACTAAACACAAATGTAGTGGAGTGAAAGTAGTTCACAAAAAATGATACTCAAATAAAGTTCAGATACTCAAAAACTACTTAATTACAGTACTCAAGTACATTTACTTTGTCCACCACTGCACACAGCACGCTGTCATCCACGCTAATGTTTCTGTGTACCAAGATGATGAGCTCAGGAAACAATAGACTCTTAGTAAGGACAGGAAAAACTTTAGTTGCTTAATGGGAGTGTGTGGATTTGGGGGTGGAGCCAGAAGTGGTAAGTGGTGGGGGTTGAATCCATCGCCGATTGGCTGGCTGCCCCTCTCCAAACTTTAAAACATGTGTTGTGAAGGCTTTGCATGGAACAGCTAAAACCCCTGCGTCATTAAACCCTTCATACAGGTTATACTGAAGTATGGAAATAAAACAGCTGTGACAAAGACTGACTGTGTTTGACTGAAGCAGATGGACTAAACCATGTTCCTGATCACACCCCCCCTCATGTCGGGTGCTTTTTTACTTCCCATTTTGTTTGTTTCACAACCTTTACCAGACTCGACCCAAATGTTCAGGAAAAGTAAGACGTTTATCGGCAGAGCTTGCTGTTCAGAGAGAAAAAAAGAGAAGCATTAATATCAACAGTACAGATCAAGACAGAGAAAAGATATTTCTAAGTCATTTACAATAAAAATATGATTTATTTTTCAACATTTCTCAAAGTTATTTACACATTTACATGTTTTCACACTTCAAAAAGTGGCACTTAAAGCAGACTGTTTTTACGTATCTGTGAATAAATGTCAGATATAAACAGCTCATAATCATGAGGCTGTAAATCCACTGTTAGCTTTGATCTGAATGGAGCAGCCGTGCAGCTGCAGGTGTAGTGGAGTATTGCTGGAAGATAATTAATGAATACCGTTTGTTACCGATACTACCTTTAAAAAAATACCAGGCCGTGTTGGCAGCTGCTTGTCCAGCCTCTTCCCCTCCACCAGCAGAATCCACTTTAGCATAAAGAAAGATAGGTGGCGCTAAATGAAAGTATTCTTTCATACAATGGTGACGGTTCACAAAGAGATTAACTCAACAAATCAAAATTTAGAACGTCTTCTCCTTAGATTTTGACTTTTCCCAATGAACTACTGATTTATGCTCACTCTTTGTGGACCTTCACCGTCATAACATCTCAACATTCAGAATACTGTGATTTAACTCTTAGTTACATCTTAACTAAAATCAAATCATTCTTTATCACAACAAAAAACAGATTACTGAAGTTCTCCAAGCCCCATTAACAGGAACAAGAAGTTTATCAAAATCAAAGTACTGTGGTCGCTGCTGAACTCGCAGCGACTCCATCTCCAGAGAAACTAAAACAAATCTTTTCTTGACTGATCCTTACCATGGAGTCAAGCAGGTAAAGGTGTTCAGAGAGGAGCTCAGCCCACATCGTGCGTCAACCATTACCTAGAAGAAACTGTCAACAAGGTTTAGCAGTAACGTGTTAATCCATGATCACATCAACACATGCACATTCAGCAGTTCTTAGGTAAATTAACAGTGTTCATCCAGCCTCTACAGTTCAGTCTGAATATCTGAAAACAGAGAAGTACTTGACCCTACATTTTGAGAGACGTGCTTGCACTCTCAGCACACTTAGTGCAGAACTCCACCGACACGTGGTTCTTGTCCACGTGCAGACACACGCCACCAGATGTCTCTTTCTCCTCCACTTTCACACGCTTCCTCGGCAGCGCGTAGTCGTGGTCGTTGGAGTTGTGCCCCTGCAAAAGCGAGGAAGATAATTTCATCCCATTCACACCGCTCAGCCTGGACAAGAGCTGGGCTAACATGCTCTCATTGGCCAGCACAGCCCTCAGGTACCTGGTCTCATCCTCCAGCTCTTCCACCCTCTTGGTCAGCTGAGTGTTGTCCTGTTTGAGCCCGGTGTTCTCTGCAAACAGGGCGCCGACTTTCTTCTCCAGGCTGCCGACGTATTCCTTCTTCCTGAGACGATTCAATCTGGCAGCGATGGCGTTTTTGTTGATCACGTTCCTGGTCTGATTTTGTCTGTTCTTCGTCTTCGAGTCAGGTTGCATTCTGTCTGGAGAGGAGCCTGTTGATGCTTCGACCCCGGAGTCTGGATCCTTTGGACTGCACACTCCAAAATCAGACAAATCGATACCAAAGAGTGGAGACGAAGCGTCTTTATCAAGAGTCCATTTTAAATCTTCGATTCCAAACAGGTCCTCCAGCTCTATACCAGCGGTGTCCATATCATCCGCCAGGAACCCCTCAGAAGGACTCGGGAGATCTTCATCAGTTTCAACAGCATCAACCACTTCCACCTCCAGAGACTGCAGCTCTGTGGCATTCACAGAGCGGCCTCTTCTTCTGGTGATCATCGTGGTTTAGCTGTGGGACTGCTGGGACCAGAAGAGAACTTTTTTTCTTCTTTCTCCTGCAGGGACAGAGAAAATAAACGGAGCGTTATTCCGCAACAATTATAAAGTTAATTAATCAGGGACATTGTGGATTTTCATGAGTGAGGAAAAGAATGCACTTTAAAATTAAACTGCATGTTTTTTAATCATGGTTTAGAAACAGGTTGAGAAAGAAACTATTTGTTTGCAATAGAGCAAATGTTTGGAGCTCATGTCTGTGGACTGACGGTCAGGTGTCATGCTGCGTTGTAGACATTCTGCACTGATAACAGCCTAAATTATTGCACCGTTAACGTTGTTTACTGAACTAACCTTTATAACCTTTTTATACAATGTGTAATTAATGCGAGTTAGAAGTTTAATCTGACTGTATTCATGCGGTTACTTTACAACAGATAAATAGTGTCTCTAAAGATGGCGCTTAGCGAAGTGCAAAACTAGTAGTTGTTTTTGTATTTCTCTGCCCTTTTTAATTTTTCCTTTCATCTATAATGTGCACATTCTATATTAACTCAATATAATTGTATTATTGCCTTGTAGTCTGTCCATGCATTATAGATAAAGTGAATCGTGTCCCCTGAGATCCTCCATGTTCCGTCTGGCAGTGAGTGTGTGTTGGAGAAACGTTTCACCAACGTCACTAGCTTAATGCTAGTGAACAGGCCTGTTAGCGTTAGCATAAAGCTTCACGATGACAGCTCAATAACACATCTATCACACATTACAGTACATGTCTACACTGCACAGAGTAAAGTGAAGTTAATCACTGGGTTTCTTAGAGGATGATTAACTTTATTTAACAGCGCTGACGTTAACCTGCTCACAAGGCCTGTGGTCGTCCTGTACTCTTAATAGCTGCCTTTGATTGCGTATGAGGGGTTTTATATAATATTATATAATAGTAAACACCGTGTCATTTAAAACTATCTATTACCACATGAACTAAATAACACAACACGGTGGTTAATCGATTAAATGTCACGACCTGCCGCTAACTCAGCTAGCTCGTTACCTTAAGAGACAAAGTCCAGGAGTGACGCAGCAACTTTTAATGACGTCTCCGGTCAACTTACCGTCCCGTCGGGAGAAATAAAGAGTATAAAAGCAGACAACAGAACTGGTGCCCTTAGAGAAGTCTGGATTCTGGAATTAAATCTGGAGCCGCTCACGGACTGAACGCACAAAGGACGACAAATGCGCGCTTTCAGGCTGCAGGACGAAACCCACGAAAAAGACGCTTCCGGACAAGTTATTCAAAATAAAAGCCCGACTGATCTTTGGTTTTTCTAACAGGGGCAGAGCCGTGGGAAGTGGCTTTAAGTTGGGGGTGCTGTATTTTTTCTTTTTGCATTTAGGTTACGTATGCAACTGATAGGCTATAGCGCACATACATTTTATTTTTATTTATCTGGTTTGAATACAAGCTTTCAAGTGATCTTTCATTATAAATTCACATCAATAACGACTATAATACAGGCTACTTTAATATGTATCAAATGCCCGACTTGCAACTTCCATACCCTGTTGTACAGCAAAGAGCATACAAGCCAAACCTGGTAAAACAGACCCATAAGGCAGTTAAGCGCATTGAACAGAACTTATCCAAATACGTTCAGTTTTTAAGCAGGCACACACACAGGGTCCAGGCATCGGGTTATTTTAAAATGAACAATTTTTTTTAAATTGCTATAATTATTTCTCAAATCTTCCTCAGGCATTACATTTTCAGAAAATAATACAATGAAAATTGTTTATAAAAAACTGATTTATTGTGTTAATTAATGTATCTATTTCAACTTATTTATGCATTCAGAAAAAAATGTGTGATGCCTTTTCCAACAGGGGTGCTGCAGCACCCTCAGCACCCCTACTTCCCACGGCCATGAACAGGGGTTCCAAAAGTGTGTGTCCGGATCACCTGGGGGGTCGTGAGATGTCTTCCAGAATGTTTTATTAAAAAGTTGTCTTAAAGTACATTATTATTATTATTATTATTGTTATTATTATTATTATTGGTATTATTGGTATTATTGTTGTTATTATTATTATTATTATTATTATTATTATTATTATTATTATTATTATTATTATTATTATTTATTTTTGTTTATTTACCTTGTTTTCTTATGATTATCTTACTTTTTGTTTGTACTGTTAATTATTATTATTTCTTTATTATTAGGGATGCACGATATTATCGGCACGTTACTGGTATCAGATATTGGGTTAAAAATGAACTATCTGACACTGGCCAACACGCAGATATCCGCCGATATAATCAACCGATGAAATAATGGGCTGCTGCACACATGTTGGGCTCATGTTTTCAGTTAAATTTGAATTTAAGCAGCAGTCTGTAAGGTACATGTAGCTGACTAATTTAGGCACATTTACTGTCAAAGAGTAAAACTTTTTTTTTTTTTTTGGGTTTAATTGCTGTACAGTTGCACTTTTCACATGTTCACTGTGAACAGAGGTTAGGTTTACTTACTGTGTCAAATGTGAAATTGGCCAAATTTGCCCATTATTTTGTTGTTATGATTGTCTCAGGGAGAGCATCATCCAAGATTTAAGTAGGATGTATCTTTTTGTGTGAATTTGGTTTGAAAGCAATTGTCATAAATAAATATGCAGTTTTAGGTATTAGTATTTTTCTTATTTTGCTCAAGAAATGAATATTACATACCAAATGGGATAAGAGTATCACCATAGTACTGTACGCTAATTCCAATACAGAAGATAATTGATGATCTCTGCAATTAGGTGTGCAGAAAAATTATCGTTATCGGTAATCGGCTAAAAGTTTTAAAATATCTGCATACCGGATATCAGCAAAAAATCCAATATTGTGCATCCCTATTTATTATTATTATTAGTATTATTATTTTTGTATTTTTATGTATTTTTTTTTCTTCTCTTTGTTGGTTTTGTATTACTCATATATTTTTTTAACTATTGGTGAACAAAGAAATACTGAAAAAATGCAATAAAAATTTTAATGACAAAAGTTATCTAAAGATTTTACATTTAACCCATTATAGTAAAAAATATCGACAAAAATAGTAGCTATACTTGAAATAAAACCTTGAAAAAAGAAAATGTAACTTGTTTTCTGCCTTTCTTTTTGTCAGATGACTCCTAAGTTTAGGGTTAGTGAGCAGTTAATTATCAAAAGCATCAGTAGCAGTAGTTTAATTCATAACAGCACAGGAAACACAGCCACATGCTCATATAGGTAGGGTCATTTTCTGCAGACAGAAATGAAGCCAGATTAAATCACTTTGAGGGACAGTGGGGATTGCGAGTCTTTGGCACCTATATTTGGGGTCGTGGGCTGAAAAGTTTGGGAATACCTGTTCTAAGGGGCACCTGCACTCTAAATTTTACACATTTCTGCTCAAAATGCACAACGTTGTTTTCTTAGCACAGTTCTGCTTTAGTCTCTTTCTATAACAGTTCTTCATACAGTAGGACACCCTGTCCAAACTAAAATGCTTCGACTCAGCTGCAGAAATATTTGACTCTGGAAGAAAACAATCATATTTCTTCTGTAGAAAACATCTTTTATTGAATGTAAGTGCTTGAAAATGTGACACACAACCACCATGTGGGATCAAAGTATTCTTTAACAAATGGTTTTGACTGACACGAGTCAAGAGATGCAAACTCACAACATAATGAATCAACACTCAGTTAGCATGAACTGTCCTGACCACAAAAAGTACAGATTTCACAGCATGTGATGATGATGAACTGAAGTTTTATTTTCTGTTTTAGCCACCTGGTGTTGTGCAACATAATGGCTTCAATTAGAGGCGCAGGTAAAACGTATCTTCAAATTTAAATGATTTATTGGTTTGTTGTTGTTTTTCAATAGTCATTAAAATGTCAGAAACAAGCAAGAAAATGTTGGTTATGCAATGTTTGTCAGCTGTAATCAGTAATTCCTAAATGGCACATCAGGGTTTTTTCAGTCTTAATGATAAAAAACAATCAGCTTCAATCCTTGGAATAAAAGCAGCAGCCAGGTGACTCACATGAACCATTTAAGCGTCACAGTACTGACATGCACATAGCTGCTGCCGTATTGTCACTGCAGCAGAAATAAAGATGCCTCTGAGTTGAAAATCTTTGTGATAATAAACAGCAAATTCTCATTTTAGTCCTCAGACAATTGAATGTTTATGTTTCAATCAAATAATTATTGGTTTACTTCTTACAGCTGATTTTATCGTGCAGCAAACTCTGTTAAAGTAATCACTGTATCTGCAGAAATAACCAAAAACATCTGTCACTTTTATTTTTATTCTGAAAGCCTCAGAGATAGATGGTGAGAATACTTTACAGTTCATGTTTAGGGATGAGTTTGGATCATTATGTCACAGAAACAAAAACACACTGCAGTTTTATTTCAAAGCTTCATGACTCAGAAGAGCTGCAGTCCAGACTTCAGCTTGTTCACATCGCTGTGACTCCACAGCAGACCTTCAGCTGTCCTCACAGGTGCAGAGACTCCGGGCATGCCATGAGCTGAGCTGTTCTCCAGATCCACCGGCTGGTCAAACACTGTCATCTTGGAGTGATTCTCCACCATGAGGCACGAAGGGTCATCCGACTGTCCGGGCACTTTGCCCAGAGGAAAATTCTTCCACAGGACTTTATCCATGCACACCTGCCAGGGAGAACCACGGAGCAGCTTTGCTTTTTCAGTGAGAATGTCTGAGAGCTTGTGCTCCTGTGAGGACTCGCTCCTCCTGGAGTCAGATGTGGAGCGGCCTTGATGCCGTGAATGCTGCAGCTTCTCATGCAGGCTCTCCAGAGTATAGATGGGCTGTTTCTGCTGTGGAGGACGATCGGGCTCGGGGTGAGCGGTCTGCGTGTAGATGGAACATAGCTGCCGCAGCCTCTGCCGAGTTTCCAGAGGGAGAGGATGCTCCATGTCGTCCAGGATCAGCTGCAGCAGGCAAGGCGTGCTGCTGCAGGGAGCATCCAGGCATGCAGAGAGCAGCTGTTGCCACCTCAGGTGGATGCGGTTCACAAAGATCCGGTCCTTCATTCGGGCCTTCTTCTGCATCTTTGTTTCAAAGTGGTACTCAAACTTGTTGCTGTTGCAGAGGATGACCTCTGAGATCCAGGCTGAGATGTAGAAGGCTCTGTTGTTGTTCTGCTCTGAGCTGAGCTGCTTCAGTTCCACAAACAGCTTCTCCAGCAGGAGGTGGATGAAGGAAGGGGAGTTCAGCACCTTCAGGAGGGGCAGCCAGAACCTCAGGAAGGTCTGAGGGATTCTGGGCTCAGTGAGACAGTCACTGTCAGAGGACTCGGAGCCTAAAGTACTCAGCTGCTCTGCTGTAGGAACTAAAAACCCATCCTCTACCAGCACGTCGATCAGCAGGTCTGCAGACTCCAAAGCGAACTGTTTGACCTCAGCCAGGATCCAGCTCATGTCAGCGAGCGGAGCAGGCCACATGTTCCTCCTCAGGTCCTCCTGGAGTCCATCTAAGGCCTGAAACTGCTCCGTTTCATACGATATGAGGAGCTCCCGAGCATGTTTGTACGCCTCCATCTCTTTCTGACGAGCTATCAGCTCATCTTCTCGTCGTTTCAGGTCCATGTCTTCGTCCTCTCCGTCTGACTGACACACCCAGTCCTCATTGGCCCCCCCTCCCAGCTGCCTGGACCAGTACTCCTGCTGGAGCCAGTCCAGGACCACCTTGCAGCCCTTCCTGCACCACTTCAGGGTTGGTAGTTTCCGGTGGGTGAAGTTGTGCCTCAGGTCAACCACCCACTCTGGGATGTTCAAGTTCCCGGCCAGCCTCCTCAGAGGGCGGGCCGTCTTCCCCTGCTGCCTCTCCGTTATCAGGTTCACGAACCGGACCAGGGCCGCCCCGTACAGCAGGACCAGGTCATCCCCGTCCAGCTGTCCGGACCGGTCCAGCACCTGACACCGGACCAGATCTCCGGTGCACTCCACCGCCACCGGTGTGCTGTTCGCGTACCGGGCCTTCCAGGCGGAGATCCGCTGCAGGGCGTACCTCTGCAGTCCGGGGTCTTTAGAGTACAGGTACTCCAGCACCTGGTCCCACTCCGCCTTGTTGACCCAGGCCACCACATGGCGTTTCTTCTCCGAGCTCTTCTTCTTCATTTTAACGTGAACGAGAGTCTCGTTAGCACCGAACACTCATACCGGTCTTATGAGCAGAAAACTCTCCCTCCACGGTCAAACGGCCTCCTATTCCACTCGCTAATTAGCTTTAAGTCACGGACAGAGAGGTTCATACGGTTTAATTGTGCCACATCCTGGAAGTGACGTTGTTTTGCTTCTTCTTCTGTCAGTTATAAAGCAGCTGTTAGAAGAGCTTGTTGGCGAAATACCGCCACCCAGCGGACTGGAGTGTGAAGAACTTAATTTTCTGACGTCGCTATAGAACGCTTTACTTCGAGGACGTGTGCTGTAAAAACCAAAGAAGAAGAAGTAGTATTTGTTATCGGATATGGGTTTCTCTTTATTTTCCTTATCTATCTTTTCCTCCGATACGCAATGTCCACCAATTGGCGGAGCGATTATACTTCTTTTTTTTTAAATCAACTGGTCTGTATGCCAAAATATAACATAGGTCATAAACATTTGCCTGTGGAGGGCAGCATTACACGTCCCAGTGTACAGCCTGCCGGAATTCTATTCGACGAAGAAGAAACAGTGTTTGGAAAATGGCGCGTGCTTCGAAGGAAGAAGAGCTAGCTCGACATGTTTACACTGAACTACAGGTAAGAGAAGTTACAGTGATAGGTGTTACAGGCGAGATCACTTATAGTTAAGCAGCGGTGGACAAAGTACACGTTTTCATTACTTAAGTCAAAGTATAGATACTCCTGGTCAAACATTACTCCAATACAAGTGAAAGTTGTTCAGTCAAATTATCACTTGAGTTAAAGTACTGGAGTACTTGCTTTTAAAAATACTGAAGTATTCAAAGTACTTATTAAAAAAATATCAAAACGTATTTTCACAAAGCATGAGTGCAGTCAAGAATTCATCGGTGTACGCTCTACTCCGTTCTGTTTATCTAGAAAACATGAATTCATATGTAAAAAGTATACCATGAAATATAAACTAAGTAATAAAGCACAGACAAGTTTAAAATGTTCATCTGGAATAAAACGTATGCATATACATATACATTATATATATATATATATATATATATATATATATATATGTATGAATGTGTACTAGTTATTGTATTTTTTTATTATTTATTTATATTTTATTGTGTTATTGTGGTGATTTTTGAAAGAGCAGGTAACATTTGCAGCACTGAAGTCAAAGACAAATTTCCCTAGGGGACAATAAAGTACATCGTATCGTATCATAAAACCAGTGTTTTAGCTACAGACCTCCTCATGCTTTCTCAGGTTAGATGCTGATGTTTTGTAGGCTGTGATGAAGTTTTTGTAGTAAACAGATCAGAAATTTACAACAATACGAATCATTCTTTATTTCTAAAACCTCAAAAGTGGGTTTGAAATATGGCCGTGGTGCTCAGGTAGAGAATCATCATAGCCATCATCACAACGATTAAATGAACGGACTGATCTGAATAAGGTTTGAGCTGTGCTCAATCGAGGTACGGCTACACCACTGAGACAAACCAAACACAAGTACACGAATAGTTTACGGTCTTTGGGATCAGATTTCAGAAAAGAAAATTCATGAGCTGACTTGAAAGCAAAAGTACTGTAAATAAAGCACTGATTGAAATCTAGTGGAGTAAAAAATATATTTGTCTTTCAAATGTAGTAGAGAAAATGTAATAAGTTCCCCCCCAAAATAATACTCAAGTAAAGTACAGATACTCAAAAAATGTACTTCAGTACAGTACTCAAATAAATTTACTCTGTTACTGTCCACCACTGTAGTTAAGTGATATGTTTCTTTCCTGAAGGTGTTTGACGTCAGTCTTGTATGTCAAATGTTTCACCAAGGGAAAAACACTTTAAAATCCACCATGTCCACAGTCTGTTCTCAAGTTAAATATGACAGTCAATTGAAATGTGTTTAACATGTTGTTATTTCAGCTTTTTAAACCTCAATTTGTTTCAAATAAGTTGCCTCCTGGGCATTAAAATATTTGACTATAAACTAAATCAGAGATATGTTTTAAAAGACCGTGGGAATACAAACCAACCAAACATTATCTGAAGTCAAATGTATCTCTGTTTGTTGTGAGTATCTTGTTACACAGTTGGAGATGTCTCTGGTCAGTTTTATGTCATTTATTGTTTATATTCTTTCTTCTGTAAAGAGATATTGTTTATGTTTGGTAGCTCAAAGAAACCTTATTTCACTTTAAATAGATGAGTATTATTTGTGATAACCTCTGTAATTTACCTTATTTGGTTTTATGATTGTGTATATGTATGTGTGTATATGTAGCTTGTGTTACATGAACATCTGACAAACATTCTGTTCTTACTGAGAGCAAGTCAGGTGTGCATGAAGTGAACTTCAAACTGATATTTCTGTCCATGTTTTGTCCTGTGAAGGCGGTATCCTGCCCCCTGGTGGAGGATCTGTTCCTGCAGGAGACAGACAGCATGCTGCAGCTGCTGTGTTCTCCATCTCAGCACCGCACAGACATCCTGGCCTGGATCTGCAGCAGGTACAAAACCACAGAGGACACCACCTTTTGTTTCATTTATCAATATTTAAAGCCTCTATCTAAAGCCTGATTGTGTTAACATTACAGTATCAACCCAAACTTTGGAAACTCAAAGGCGAGGTCAGTGAGGTCCAAAGATCCAGAGGTTCTGACTAAAGGTGACAGTTGTCTTTGAAAGGACACTTTTCTGCACAGTGTGTAGTTCTTGTATTTATGGCCACTTTATAAAACAGTGAAATAATCTGAGAGTTATTATTTATTATCCCTTCAGACTATAATAATACATTCCTCTGCTGTGGTGTTTCTGCATGAACAGATATAGCTTTGCTGGGACAGGAGCTGATGCTGTGCAGAGCAGGCGACCTGGACCTCATCAGAGTGAGAAAGATTTCAAGATGAGAGTAAATGTGAAGTTTACAAATGCAGAAATTAAATGTGCTGTTTTATCTTCTATCTTTCTTCTCCAGGGTGACGCTCGTCCTCTCAGGCAGCTTCAGTTTCTGGAGCAGCTCTTGATTTCAGTCCCGGGCTGCACAAAGCCTGCAGGGGAGAGAACTGAAGCAGAGACCTTTCTGAACGAGATCTTCTCTGCAGAGAATCTGCCACTCCTCACACAGATACTCGAACCCTCGTTCAACCCCTGGCCCTCGCACAAGAAGTATGACGTCGCTGATAAACACATACACACACAGACTGTTTTCCTCCTCTGAGTGTGTTTGTTCTTTTAAATGCACGCTCAGGTTCAAAGTGAAGCTGTGTCTATCCTGTTCAAGTTCTTTGTTTCCTGTTGTCCAGCAGCATCAGTGTGTTTATATCTGTCTGTTATCTTCTTCTGTTTTCACCTCACAGGACTTTACGAAAGAAACCCAAGTCATCTTCTAAAGTGAACAGAGAAGAAGCCACTGATGTTTCCGTCTTCTTCCAGCAGACTCAGTCCGCCCTGGAGCAGCTAAAGTCAGAGGTCAGGAGTTAAACTGAGCAGTGATCAGAGCAGCCTTTAACTGAGACAGGATGACCATGACTAACACCAAGTACAGCAGAGGATGTCAAACACACAGCTCACTGCTTGTTTGATTTTAAATTTAGTGACTGTGTTCTCCTCAGTGTGACTTCCTGAACGATGAAGCTCAGAGTCCTGCCGTCTTCTCTCCGAGCTCCCTGCGAGTAGCAGCATGTGACCTCCAGCAACTGATGTCCACGTTCAGCCACGTTTATGAATCAGACCTGAGATCTTACTGCTGCAGAGACCCTCCATCCTTCAGCTCAGAGACCGACATCTTCCAGAGAGTCCACCAACTACTGTTGGCCTTCATCACGGTCTGCCACACGTGCACAGTGAAAACCTCTGTCTCACACCTGACCTGTATCAATCACACTGAAGTTAACTCTTGTTGTTTTTCAGGAGATTGAAATGATAAAGGAAGTATCAGAAGCTTCAGTCTCCATGAGAACGGAAGTGAACCAGCAGCAAACTCAGCCTCGATACTGGAGCCGAGGAGAGAAACGCACGTTAGGTTTGTGAAAATACTCTGACACTCACACACCGTGAAAATCAGAGCAGAAGACGCACCTTTAGTACCTATTTATCATCTGAAATGGGAGCTGTGTCTGATATACCAGGGCGCGACCAATGTAACCGTGTGAAATGCAGAGGGGTCGTGGGCGGAGGGTCCGTCTGTACCTCAGAACTGTCACTGCTACCATAGACTGGGCTCAACTACTGCACCGGTAGCTAGCATGATGTTACTAGATGGAGAAAACTGCACGCTACTGAACAGAGTGGAACAGACACCGTCTCAAACATCGGAGTGATTTCATAGTGCATGTAAAAGTTTGTTTACACGTTTGTTTTCTGCTGTTGATTTCCAGATCATCAGTTGGGGGAGCTGAAAGGGCAGATTAAAGACTTTACCTCTCTGCTTGCTCTGCAGCCAGCTGATTAAGATGATGTGGAGGAGTCGGATCTGTGGGGTTTTGGATTCATCAACGTTACGCATCATCATGTCTGTCACAGAAAGTATTTGTTTTACTGTTAAAATGTGCATACTGTGTTCCTTAATAAATGTAAATGTTTGCTCTTCAGGTGTAATCAAGCAGGTTTGATTATTGTCTGCTGTAGTTTGTTTTTTGATTGTTTTAGAGAAAAATCCAAACCTTTAGCTGAAACCAAACCCATCGTCTTCAGACTCTCAGCCTTCATCGTCATATTGTGCAAACACTTTGAGAAAAACAGAGTTTACACGCCGTCAGAGGACACTTCAAGTTGTGCAGTATAAGCCTATCTCTAGTCATGTATTGCATTCACGTGAGAAACATTTCTGCTCTGTTAGGAGTTAACGAGATATTGCTACCGTAACGTCTTGTTCTGATCTCCTGCTCGCTACGGCATCTCTCCAGGATCAGCTGAGCAGATATTCATGGATGTAACGTGATGCATCTGAAGTTCATTCAAGCTGGAGGCTCAAGAGTCACAGACGACTTACTAGATCTCTCCTTAAATCAGAAAAACAGATTTTTTTCACTCGAGAATGAGATACACTCATGTGACAATCAGACTAAACATCTTCATTTTATTAAGTATCTTGCGAGGGGACTCATTTCTAAGTCAGTTATATAAGTATTTAACTTCTGACTGACTCGTCTCAAGATGAGAAGACTCAGAAAACAGTCAAACTGAGCACATTTTATTAAACACAGCATCACAGAGTCTGCAGTGTGTCTACCACTAGCAGAGCTCGCTCCAGCAGCCTTCAGTCCTCCTCACAGGTTAGTGTCCTCATTGCTGTGCTGGTTCCTCATTGCTCTGGTGGAGTGGATATGTCAGTTTAACCAGTCACAGCCTACATACAACTTTTTCTCCTTTAAGTAGAGCAACATACTGACAAACCACGTCATACTGCCAGACAACATCAGTCACCTATGCTCGTTTACATCCAGGTAGTAGAGCTTAAGGGCATTAAGTCAGCAGACATTAAGCTAGTGGAGGGGGCACTACAGCTTTAGACCAGGGGTTCCCAAAGTGTGGGTTGCGAAACACAAATGGGGGGTCGTGACATGTCTTTCAGAATGGTTTTTTTTTGTAAGTTATCTAAAAATAATACATTTTACTCTTTTTTAGTAAAAATACTGACGAAAATAGAGGCTAAACTTGAAATAAAACCTTGAAAATAGAGAATGTAAATAGTTTTCTGCCTTTCTTTTTGCCAGATGACTCCTAAGTTTAGGGTTAGTGAACAGTTAATTATCAAAATCATCAGTAGCAGTACAGGAAACACAGCAACATGCTTGTATAGGTGGGCTAATTTTCTGCAGACCAGCTAAATGAAGCCTCATTAAATCACTTCGAGGGACAGTGGGGATCGCATGTCTTTGACATCTATATTTTGGGGGTCATGGGTTGAAAAGTTTGGGAACCCCTGGCTTAGGCAACATACAATTGACTTTTCAGACCTGCAGACTTAATGAGATCCTTTTATTTCAGATATTGAATTAATTTCATACAAACCCTGAAAATAATAAAGGTGCTTTACTGAAGTGAAACCTTTTCAGCTCTGACAGAAGAGTAAATAGACATCAGGCACGTGATGCTTAATCATTTAATGTCTCAGTTTTTACAGACCGGTATGTACAGAGTTTAACTTCCTCATGACGTCATCGCCAGGTTCAGAAGAGTCAGTCATCATCATATATTTTATACAGTCTATGGTCATCACATAGAGCAGGGTCAGAGTCATGTAGGAGTGTGTCAGGTCCACACAACCCTGTGAGCTCATCCTCAGGCGTTCACTCAGAATCCTTTACCTGCCAACCACTGCTTCAGCTCCACATCGAAGTGACCTTTGACCTTCAGGGTCATTGTGACCTCGTTCACCTGAGTGGGCAGGTCTATCCCCGTCACCTCCTTGAGGTGCTCCCTCACGTCCTTCTCCAAAGCCCAGATGTCCCCCTCAACTTTCCGTACAAGCGTGGTCTTCCGGTTGCCGTGGGTCAGGTCGGTGTACACCGGGATGTTGTGCATGCGCGAGCGGCGGATCATGTACGGCAGAGGCGGCGGTGAGGCCGCCGGAGGGGTCCACCCTGACGGTGTGGGACCGGCGTGCTGAGGCGGAGTGGGTACCCGGGTCGACGGGATGAGCCGCTCCACGAACCTGTACTCGTCCGTGGACTCTACAATCACCGGCTGGGCTGCTCCTGGAGCCGCGGAGCAGACACATCGGAGCCCCGCAGAGGAGGCGGTATGTCCCCGTGTTCCGAGCAGTGTCCTGCGGAGCACCGAGGACCGTAGGATGAAGGAGGCCGCCATGTTGTGTAGAAATGTGACGTAATTGAACCGGAAACACACATTGACACTTCCTGTGACATCAAGCAGTGTTAAAAAAAACTGAACGAATCTTAATTTTTCATCATGTCCAGCTTTAGGAGTCTTTTCATCATTCCACTATTAAAAACAAATTCATTATTTCTTGTTATACCCGCCCCAACCAAACATGAATTCATAATTGATTAATTAAAATAATGAAAAATAAAACACACTAAAAAAAACTGACAAACCCAAGAAGACCATGACAGTTTTATGTTAAGGTTAAATAATTGGAAAATTGAGAGAATGAATAGCTTTAATTTACTGAAACATTAAATATCCAGTGAAAATTGTACCTGTGAATGCTAATGATCACATGGTCAGGTTTTTCCTTGATATAAACCCTGAAAAGAACATTTATGCTCTCTATCGTGGATATAACTCATAAGAACATCTGGTGATACGAGTGAACTGATATACAAACTGTGCTCCTGATTTACATTAAACTTGATGACAGCATCTCATTGCAGAAAGGTAAAGATATATGTGATGGATTACATAAATAAACTGGACACTGGACACAGAAGTCTCAGGAGACACTGAAGGCTTACGTTGAAATAGTTTATGTAGAACTCAATCGAGGATAAATAACACAACAGTACACAGGCAGGAGAGTGCAGTGCAATGCCAAGTTAATTCTGTCTGACAAATCCTCAGGCATGTACCTTTATTCCCCTAGAGATGACACTACAGTTAGATAACCATATTTGGACAATAGGAAACAAAACAATTGGGAAGAAGAGCTGTGCTCTAGTCTGGAGACAGTAAGTTTTTCACAACACATAGATTAAGACAGGAGCAGGGAGAAAGACCTTGATTACACTGACCCTGTCTTGCCTATCACCCAGCAGCCTTGGCTGACATAGGAACGAAGTTACTCTGCACTTGACACTTAGACTGAAAAATACAAGAGTTAAACATTCTTACATACATGTATATAAGACTATGAAAATTCCATGACAGTATAGAGGTTCAATATGGTTTAGTTCCACCAGATCTCCCTGCATAAAAACACCTGTATACTCAAGCTGCACACCTGGATGGAATGCAGCTGATTTGTTTTCAGTTACCTGCTGTGGCATGAAAAATACCTGCTGTGAAGCTCTTTGAAAACACTAACTAGAGGAAGATGTGATGAAAAAAAAGAGTTAATACCCAGGCTGTGTCAACATCACAGCAGCTTTCAAACTGATGTTTTATATGTAACACCAAATAATTCAAAGTTTCAGCTCTATACAGTGAAATAAATGCTTTTTAAAATTATAACTACGAATCCAAAGGCTCTGTATTAAAAGCAGGTTTCTTAAAAGAGGGTTTATTTTATTTCTTGGACCTGCTTCTCCCATGGGAGTGCACAAAGATCTGCTATCCTGCACAGAAACATTTCCCTCCCCTGCAGGATGATCTGTCCGTTATATTTTTGTCAGGAGAGGGAGGTGTAGCGTACAGTTTAACATGTCGGGGTGAGCTCCAGCCCAAACCAGCAGCGCCCTGGCTCTGCCTTCTTTCACATATCTCCTCTCTTTGCTTTCTCTTTCTTCCTCTGCTCCTTGTGAAAACTGGGGAGAAGGGGAAGGTGGAGCGTACAGCCTAACCTCCAAACAGGCTTCTCGCCCTCCTTGTCCTCTTTCATCTCTCTGCAAACATTTTCTTCTTCATGTTGGTGTGTTGGAGGTCAGAGCGAGGAGGGGGTCGGCTTTGGGATGTTGGAGCTCACTGTGGAGCCTCTCTGAGATGTCGTGGTCCTCCGAACAAAACACCGGTGAAGGGAGGTTCCCTTTGAAAATGCTGGTGAAGTGTGGCTCTCACTGCCTCTGTCCCCATCATGTTTGCATGACCAGGGACATCCTACCTACCTAAACTACCATGTGGTGAGTTATGTAAGTTCTCAGTAGCTGCATAAATGTTGGGGTGAGCAAGTAATGGGAAGAGTTTAATCTCTGAGTGCTAATCCTTTCATTAAAGCATGAGTAAGATGTGAAAACATGAACAGGAACAGATCAATGACACCCTCACTGTGTTCATGTTTTCACATCTGAGCTCTCTGAATAACTACATCTATGAAACTTCCCATGTTAGGGAGTACAGTGACCTCTGAGGGACACACTTGTGGTTAAACAGTTCAGAAATAAACTCTGAATCTCTACGTTTGTCTGCACATTCATCATGTTCACATATTCTGACGTGTTTAGGTGTTTAAACCAAACAGAAGATGGAGAGCTCTGCAGCTTTTCAGATCCACGAGATGATTTATTTAAATTAATAAGGATCAGACTGAAGTATAAACTATTTTATGATTCATATTCAAGAAGTGAAACTCGAAAATCATTAACAGTGAAGTGAAAACTGAAGCAGCTCTGATCTCATTGTGTGAGGGGAGCGTCTGCAACCAGAGGAGTCGTCAGGCTTGTCCGTCCTGTCCAACCCCTCCTCTCTCTCTCTCTCTCTCTCTCTCTCTCTCTCTCTCTCTCTCTCTCTCTCTCTCTCTGTAAATACAGCTCACAGCCTACAGCCTCTCAGGGCTCACATTAATCTCATCCGCCGCAGCAGGACAGTTTCCTGACAGAGACAGCATGGACCTGGAGAGCAGACTGGCTCTGAACAAACTGGGAGACACAGAGGTGAGCGACACACTCAGACCGATTATTATTCTCTCTTTCTGTCTCTGGAGAAATTGGAGGACATGAGCAGGAAACACTGAAAACTTCTTTCTCTGTTCTTCTGTTACTGACTCTGAAAACTGAGAGACTTTGAGCTGAGGTCATTGACACTCTCTGTACGTACAGTTTTTATTCAGTTATTCTTCTGCCAACAAAAAACATAATCTTTATGATGACTAGAAGAAGATTAATGTAAAATACTTTGAACTAAACTGCATCCTGATGTAAAGACACACCAGCTCTCTGAGTCTATGTCTGGTAATCTCTTGTACAGATCTGAGTGTAACCTGTCATCAGTCAGATACAACTAAAGGAATAAAACAAGTTAACACTCACTTCAGAAGATCATCAGGTGTAATGGAATTTCCTATTCCCTATAAAAGGTGTACCAGCTGATGACATACTCTTGGAAGTTGTAAGACCTAAAGTCTGTCATGTTGCTTCTGTGATCCAGGAATTATCCAAACTGCCAGTCATGTCATTTTCCCAGATTTTGTCAGGACTCTGAAGTCAGACTGGGATTAGGTAAGGTGATTCACTGATGTTAGGCGGCTACGATGCTAGTTTCACCGTTAAATTAATTCTTAAGACGTTGATGATCAGACATTTGTCCAAGATAGCATTGTGGTGTTGTTCCTAAATCACAGAAATACTTCTTAACCCATAAACGTGACAATGAGGATTTTTTTCTCTCCCTGCAGATGAAGGACAGAGTGTTGTGTTTATAAAGACAGATCTTTGATATGTCGAGCTGACCTGAGCACAGTTCTGTCCCGCTCCTGTGCAGCTCTTACTTCTTTAACATACTCATCACGACAGATTAAAGTTTCTCTGATATAATGTTCATGTTGTAAAGAAGTGCCCAAGAAAAATCCGGATAATCCTAAAACTATAACAGACATTTACATGTTTTATTTTGGCCCGCATTTCTTCCACTCAGGGGACATTTAGTGCAAAGAACATACATTAATAAATCTTCAGCATAAAGGAATCTGGATGTATTTTTTAGTTTCCTGGTGCCTCAGTGATTCCCCTTTAAAGCAACATTAGGACCCTGAAACCAGTTCCACAACCAGTGGACGGGTTTGGTCCAGCTCAACCAAAATGTGAATTTTCACCTAGTTTTGTTTCAATAACTCAGAAACCTTTAATGATCTGTTAAAAAAGAAGCTAAAATCAGAGGAAAGTCTTAAAGGATTTCCTGTGCGACCCTTGCTGAGGTCCTGACCCACAACTTGGGAGCCCGACCATGAGGGTCTCTGATCTCAGCGGGACTATAGGTCAGCGTGACGTCCGTGTTTGAGATGAATGAGGCTCTGTGACTCACACAGACTCTCACTCGGGTGTTACATGTGGTCTACCTGTGCTACAGGATCAGACAGAGCTGAAAGAGGAAACTAAACAAACACACAAAGAGTCAGGAGGATTACTGCTCATCTTCTGCTCTCATATCTGCTCCTCTTCATCATGTGACTGTCTGTCAGGTGTTTGAGAGAGAGAGCAGCCTGCAGCTTGTTCGGTCATGTTTCCTCCCTCTCTCCCTCTCTCTCGCCCTGAGTCATCACCTGTGTGTGTTCCCTTCACAGCCACACCTGTGAACAGAACACACAACACAAAACATGGTGACGTATGTACAGAGAGGAATCACGTCTGTTACACAACACGAGAACGTGAAACAGAATCTGTTTCATATAAAGCAGTCAGTGCTCTTACACCAGGACCTCACCTGTCCCCTTTCCCCTCACAGGCAGTCACCTCCCCCTCAGGTAAACGATATCGACCCATCAACCTTAACCACTATGCCACGAAGAAGAGCGCGGCTCAGAGCATGCTGGACGTGGCTCTGCTGATGGCGAACTCGTCCCAGCTGAAGACCGTCCTGTACGTGGGGCCTCATTATCGCTTCTACATACCCCTCATCGTGCTACTGTCCCTGTCCATCGCTCTGCAGGTCATGGTGGGGTTGCTGCTCGTCTTCATAGGCAAGTTAATACACCTACACTGTTATCCTTCCTTCTCCTTCTTTCTTCTTCATACTTTATACGTCAAGATCTCTGAGTTACATCAAAGAATCAAAGCAGGCATGAAATGTCTGTCCTTCAGAGGTTTACAGGTTTGGATAAATCAAAACAAACAGCTTGAAAAGAAGCACCAGCCTTGCAGCCTGGTCAAGGCTTTAAGGGATTTAGGTTTTTTAGCTGCAGCCTGTTGAACTCACAGCTGTAGGAGACATAGGACACCGCCTAGGATTCTAGGCTCATGGAAACCTATTCATTTCTGCAAATGTCCCTTTCAGAGAACCTTACTAACTTTTCTCACCTATCTGATGCACCTGACAAGATGTGAAAAGGCCGTACTCTTACACTAAATCAGTTGGCAGTTTCAAATAAGAACTCTGGTTTGTTGTTTCAGGAATATTTTGATTTTCTGGAAAAAAAGACAGCCTTTTACGCCTGCATGAAAAATGCAAAGCCAGAAAACCGACAGAGCCAACATGAAGTCTGCTGGAGTTACAGCAGGTGCATTGATAACGCACAGTACCTCTGACATTAACCCCTGAGTGTCCCGTCTCTCTGTCGTGGAAGATGTGTTGGTTTGAGACCAGAGCAGTGCTGAGGTCTACTGGCTCGTGTGCTGGGTACTGGCAGTTGTGTTGGTTTGACTCACATGGCAGCCTTTTTCATTAGAAGGTGGGATTCTCAAATGCAGATATTCTGTGTATACTAGTTTAAGGTTTGATGTTGAGACATTGAAGGAAGATGTGTTTCTGTTAGATTATCACCTTCTAAGGCCTCCAGTTGGGGCAGACGGCTGTACACCAACAAGTCTTGTTATCGTTAGCATAATATGGGTGTGAATCAGACTTGAGAAGGAACAGTTGGTGGTAAATTAAAGCATGATCATTAGTGTACCTCTGCAGAAATCCTATGAGCTTTGGCATGACTGCATTGAAACTTCCCACCAAGTCAAAGAAAAATGACTGTAAACATCGTGAGCGTAGTTGAATTTACCCTTCACTAAACCCCTCGTCCATTAGCTTTTATCCCTGTATAGCCTTGGCATGCCTAACTGAGCATTAGTTGGTTAACTGTTATATTTCTCCACATAGTGAAGCTGTTTTTATGCTGACATAAAATAATAATTAGTATCAGCGGCAACAAAAACTTTAACTTTTAGCATGTTGGGCTGACTAGCATAGTAGCTATAGTAACAATCATGCTTCCAAATCCATCAAGCACAAGTTAAATACGTCAACTACATTCATTTGTACTGTTACAATCTCATTTCAGAGAAGCCTCAATCACCGCTGCATGATAGCCTCTCTTAGATGCTAACGTGGCCAACATTGGCAACTGTCCTGCTACGATTTGGAGAAGTTTCACTCCAGCTAACATATATGATAGAGTAATGGATTAATAGCTCTACAGTGTCACACAAACATGGAACTGTTTCTTTATTTTCATGTTTTCTGCATACATCATCAACCAGAGGGAGTGCTTATGTTTTTGCATGTGGCATTAGCTTTAGCCTCAGTCTTTTAGCACCTACAAGCCATGCATTTAGCCATCAAGGACACATTTTTAGACTCCTTTATAGCATTCTCCTTTTAAATGGAGTCAGCTGAAGTCCTTCAAAGACAGCAAGTGTGAGTTTTTTCAAACTCATGTAGCGCCAACGTTAGCTTAATTAGCAAGCCAGCCAACGTTTAGGCAAATAAATTCTTTAGTGCACCTGCAGCTGGTATGTGATACAGTAGATCACTTCATGCTGACTAACTTCTGGATGATTACTCTGATACTTTTCACCATTAAGTGCATAATTGGCTGACAGCAACGACTACCAAAAGGGGGCGGGACTTAGTGAAGGGTCAAATCACAGTGTAAATCACTGTTTTGTGAAGACCGTTCTTTGGTAGTCCATTTCTGGTTAAAGATACAAGACTCTGATTTTGTTAAAACACAACAGAGTTATGACTTTGAGTTTCCAAACATCAGAAAATAGTGAAAGTAAGAAAATCAGAAGATACATCTTTAACGTTTTCACTCCAGCTGAAGAACCCCCTTGGTTCAATCCCCGCTGTATCTTAGGGGCTGAAACCTGGTCCCTAACGTGTTCACCAAACAGTGAGGAGATGCATTGCTGGTGCATAGAGGGGATAAATATAGATGCTGAATAATCCCGGTTGAATACATGTCGCTAACATAAACTGAAAAACAGCAGAGGGATTAATAACGTAATTAAAGATGCCACAGTACACAGTGTAAAAGCTACAGGGTGTCAGTGGTTGGACCACAGTGAGGAAGAGGAGGCAGATGTGGTTTAGCGAGGATCATCTAGAGCAGCAATCTTCTCCAAACTGGGCTCCATCCCCCAGATCTCCCAGGCATACTGGGAGATGGTGCGGTCACTGGGGAATTTTCAACAGCCGGCGATGTTATGGATCACCATCTTGGTCCACTCTTTAGGGTTCTGTCAGTAAAAAAGGTGAAGAAGAGGAGGAAGAGAAGGTTAATTTGAATACACAGAACTCATCAGTTTGTTTTATCCTCTCTGCACCCCAGAAGTGAAGCCAAACCTTTAGAGCTCCCTCTACTGACTGTTTGCAGTCTAGGTCTTAAGCTCCGCTTCCTCCATGTTAACAGATGGGACATGGGTCACACTTTAAAATCCAAACAGGTCAAATAAATGTTTGTCAAACATGTTTATTGTTATGTCATTATAGTTAGTTCTGATCAAGCTAATTTATGTCACAGTGTTCATGTGTATGACTAGTTTAGTTTGAATTAGTTATTTGATGCTATAAAAAGGGGATGTGACGTCATGATTGACATCTCTGTTGACCAGTGAGGCTCCTGCAGGGCTGTTACAAACGTCTGTAGCCTCAAACAGTACTGGTGACAACACACATTGTATGCACATACTATGTGTGCAAAGGGAGCGAACAGCTGTAGTAAAACATCTGGATGTTTGCACAGACCTTGTAGAGCCCACTGACCTTCTTCTGACATTTTATGTAGCCTAGTCTTCATAGTCTGCAAACACCTTGAACCTGCAGCACAGACACACAGGAGCGAACAGTCAGAGCTTTGTTTCTGTGGCAGTGGATGACGATGATGTGACTCTGCAGGTCTCAGACTCTGTGCTGACTCCGCTCCATGCTCTCACCTGTCGTGGTGCATCAGCATGTTGTCGTGGTGCATCAGCATGTTGACGAGGTCTTTGAAGAGGTAGGGCTGATCGGGGCTTGATGCGCCTCCGGAGATCTGATCCATCGCCTGCTTCAGCTCAGGGATCCCGTTGTAGTGCGACAAAGCATCGTAGCTGGAGAAGAAACACATTCAGTTCTTAAATTGATGAATGCTGTGTCCTCATAGGTTTGAAGCTCAGGCTTCATGTACTCAATTAGCATATGTATACGCCCCTTAAGTGCCCATATAAGGGCATGTGACTGCAGGGCCACGATTAGAAAGAGGAACAGAGACGTTGGAAATGTGCAAATTTAATCATAAACTGATTGCACACTGGTCTCAAAGTTCTGAAATAGAGACAGTGCTAGTGGAAGATTTATTTTTTGACATTAAGTAGAGCCAGTCGTCGATGTATAAAAACAGATACATGTGATGATGTCAATCATTCAGAGATGCTGCTGTCGTCAGAGAAGGATGGACACAAGAAGTGAAATAAAAGTTTGATCTAAAATCTAAGAGGACAGGAGAGAGACTATGATCTTAATAAACTTAGTTAATAATAATCATAATTAACACAGTTTGAAGGTACATTTATTAAAACAGCTGATCTAAACATGTGACAGTGAAGTCATTGATCATCTGTGTGTAAGGGTTGGTTATTATTGATATGAATAAGTGTTTTCTGCACAAAACACTTTATGGTCTATTTTTAATCTTATTTTATTTTACTTTCAATTAATTGTATTATTTTTGTATTTATTTTGTATTTTATTTTAATTTTAATTTAGCTTATTTTTAATCTTCATTTTTATTTCATTTTAATCTTTATTTATTACTTTGGGATTTGTATATTCTTTTTATTCTTTTTATTCTTTTTATTTGTATATTAATTTATTCAAATCTGTATTTTATCTATTTGTATCATCATAGTCATTTATTTCAATTTAATTTCAATTTAATTTTAATTTAATTTTAGTGTTTTTCAGGATGCATTTCTTATTTGACTCCTTTCGTTTAAAAGTCTAATATCCTAACTGTATTGTGTATAAGATCAGCTGTAATGACTGAGTTTCCCCATGACGAAAATAATTTCAGATTCTGATGATATACATTATTAAATTATTGTTTAATGTACAGCTTAAAGGTCAGACCTGGCCACTAATTAGGATAATAATGTTGATTATCAGGCTAAAACAGGCTTTTAACTAAACATTCTTACTGACAAAGTGAACAGCAGACTGCTCAGAGGGTCTTTCAGTACAACTGGACGCTGAAGATGAAATTTTTCAGGTCGCTGTAGTCTCACCTGTCAGTCCCAGGTGTCCCCTGTCTAAGTGAACATCAAGCTGTTTTGATGAAGAAACTAGAGATTGAGACCATTAACTCGTTAGTGTTTACTGAGGGAATAAATCAGCTGAGGAGGAGTACCATTTTCTCAAACTGATATACAATCAGAGGAGTTGCCCCCTGCTGGACATTACACTTGGAATGAGATCAAAGTGATAGAATGTAATCAAAGCGATAGAATGAGCTCAAAACAGTAGAATGTGATCAAATCAATAGCATGAGATCAAAGCAGTGGAATGAGATCAAAGCGATATAATGAGATCAAAGTGATAGAATGAGATCAAAGTGAATGTTATCAAAGCGATAGAGTGAGCTCAGAACAGCAGAATGAGATCAAAGCAATAGAGAAGTAGGGACAATAGAAGAAAGGAAGACATTTTAAGTGTTAAGAAATGGGACCAGTATTTAAATGAACATCATGCTGTTGAAGACTTGAAACTAGGGATTGAAAATCAGCTGACAGGGAGGACCATTTTTTATAGACTGATATACAATCAGGCTTGTGTATACCAGAGGAGTCGCCCCTTCTGGACGTTACAGAGACTGCAGGTTTAAGATTTTAGATCAGGACATGCGCAGCTTTTCAACAGTCTCTGAGTTGTTGCTAGTATGTCACAAAGAGGCATCACTGTTGATTTGAGTTTGTTTCATAACAAAGTAAAAACTCCTCACAGGAGCTTTGACTCTCTGTTTGACATGATTTTATTCATCTGTCATATACCAGCCTCACCCATTCCTCAGGCTTTATCAAATTCCTTTCTTAATAAAAAGCTTTGAGGGCTTTGAGAGCTGAGTCTACAACTTCCTGTTGTAGACTCAGTGGTCACGGCAAACTCTATCTCCATAATATATATTAATACACGCAGAATTCAACCTCTATCTATCATCAGTACCTGTCCCAGTTTTCCCTCCTCTCCCTCTTTTCTCTCACATTAATCAATTTGTCTTGTGTCTTATCTTGTTGTGTGTTTCTGTGTGTTTCTGTGTGTATGTGTCAGCAGTGAAGTATGATCTGAACGATGTGAGGAAGCACGCAAAGCTGAACAGGATGAACAACGTCGCCACGGTCTTTGTCTTCTTCACTGTACTCATCAACATCTTCATCACAGCGCTGGGATTCGAGGGGCAAGCTCTCAGGTCAGACTACACACACACACACACACACACACACACACACACACACACACACACATACTCCTGTCTGATGTTGTGACTGTCTGTCTGCAGGCCTGTTCCACCTCAGATGTCCATACAGGAGCCTTACTTTCCTCCCGAACTGCCCCTCGACCAGAATCAGACGGGTTCTGGTTGACCTGTAATCATAAAGACCTGTGTCAGCTGCCTGTTTGAATGTTTTACATGTGGGTACGAACCTTCAGTTCCTAACAGAAAAACCAGACCACATTGACGCTGGGAGGCTTCTGTGGATCCAGATCTATCTCAGGACCAAATCAAACCTCCTCTTCCTCAGAGACCACAGCTCAGGATCATAGCTGTTACTCCATCTGGACTTAAGATTCACAACCAGACACCTCATTGTGAATACGATACCACTGTCTCGTTTTACTGAGTGATCCGACCCCTGACCTTTGCAGACAAACTGTGCTGCTACAGACACTTACACCATGTAAATACAACCTCTTTATAACGTTCCTGTTCATGTCTTACCTTCATGGATGGAAGCTTTTTCTTCCTGTTTGTACCTTAATAAACTGACTTGCTGCTCAGGAGAATCTAACACTATCTGTTTGTTTCACCTCACATTAAAGGGAGCTTTCACAGATTGTTTACATCCTGTGTTTCCACCAGATTTAGTAACGTGGAGTGTGAGACTGCAGTTTTCTCAAATGTTTTCTTTCTTAAAATCTGTTTCAAATCTCCATTATGTGACATGGTGTCCCCAAAAACCCTGTTCACACCTAGCATTGGCATCTGAGCTTTAACTTCAGGTGTGAACGCTAATCAATGCATGCTAGGATCCGATCCCTCAGTCCACATACAGAGGTGGTCTGGTAGTGTGTACACTCATGTGTTCTGAGCCACTTTAAGGACCGCCCATTCTCCCTGTATCCACAGCAACGATCACTTGGAGCCTGGTTTATACCTGAAAAAGTGTTGATTTGCATCTGAAGGAACTGGTTAATGAAAGATATGAATGCTCTTACTTAAAACTGGACACTTTTGTCCCGATCACTAGAAATTACCTGTTGATGCAAAGTCTGAAGGGCCTCAAAGAAGTGATGGTTTGCAGAGAACCTGGTGTAGAGATGTGAAGACATCCAGGTTCCTTTACTAAAACACAATCAGAACACCTCAGTAGAGGTTTAATTTTTTTTTTTAATGCAGGATAATCATAAGCTCAGTGCAAAACATTTTGTTCAGCAAAACATCCTTTAAACCTGTTGAATGATCGTTTCATCTTCACTAAGGAACCAATAATTAAGAGCTGGGATTGTCTCCTGACTCAGATCCTCTGGCTCCACCTCCTGGAAAGACCAAATATGTCCATGACCAGCCAGCAGCAGCTTGTTTGGTTGGCTTCATCTGGTTTCAGCTGGTTCTACAGGGAAACACCCGCCAAATCCTCCTCCTGCCCCTCCCTCTATATTTTAATATCTTAGCTCCGCCTTTACTTTCCTGATAACTGCTGAGCTTTAAGTAACACCCTTAGCACACATTATGGATTGACATGGTTTTAAATAAAGTCTAATATCAGCCTGTTATCATAACCGCTGTTGTACACAGTTTACCTGAATCACAAAAAGACTGCACTGCTGTTGTGCCTACCTGTGCAAATGAGCCCCAGATACACGGTCTAATTCTCTAAGCATGCACAAAGGGTTTAATGCACCACAAACTGCATCGCTTTGCACCGCTGCTGTTTGCTTATAGTAAAATAAACAATGATGCATTCATTTGAGGCTAAATAAGTAATTTACTGTGCAAACAAGCCTCATTGAGAAAAACAAACAAAAGTTTTTAAACACCGGCGCTAACACTCATGCACCATTAGAGATATCACACTAAAATTTTCCAATGATAATGACAATAACTCACTTCTGAATAATCCAAACAAACCCAGCATTATTATCATTATTATTAAAATCAGGCGTTAAATCATTCTGGGACTGTCTTTAGCTTAATCCAGCTCATACAGGCTGTACCGTTAAACACACAACAGAGGGCTTTTTTATTTAATCATCTCTTTGTTAGCTTGCTTCAGGAAGTAAGATGGATATAAACTGCCACATTTGTAACATCTTTTTGAATATGATCCATAATACACTCCTGCCCGTCCAGCTCATCATCATGTGTGTGGCCAGATCTGAGCTCCATCAGGATGGGAGCACACGGTGCAACTCTGTGCAGCAGAGAGAGGAGATGCTGACAGCTTAGCTCCACAATCAGACGTAAAACAAGAGCAAACTGCACAGAGTTGCAGAACTTTATGAGCCTGTTTATGTTTGAGATTTAATCTCTTTCGCTTTGTGAATTGGCCTTCAAGATAGAGCAGTGAGGGTACATGATGCAAAACTCTTGGTGCAATCCGTTTTACTTGAAATCCTCCGAGTTTATAATTCATTTGATTGGTGAAGTTTATTTTTCAGCCCTGTCTCTGCAGTTCATCCTTGCATATGAATGCTCTGCCTGCAGAAGAACTCAGCTTTCCCGGTTTTCAGAGCAGCAGTGAGGAGTAGTCTGTTTTAACCAACACTTGTTGAACATCCATCAGCAACAACTCTACAACATTTGAGCTCTCTTTGGGAATTCCTTCATTTTCAATTCCTCACTTTAAAAAAACAGTACACACAACTCTTGATTCAATTTTCTAAAAGTTTATTGACATAAAGATGACAGCCTTTGGATTCAGATTGCACATGATGTAAAAAGGGACATGGAAATATAAAAGACGGCCTCAGTTAAAACATCTGTTGTGCAATATGTCACAATTTAAAACACATGATGGACAACAGCTGCATAGAGAAAATAAAACACACACTTTGCATAGCAGGGAAATAGAGTGCAACATTTCATGCAAGAAAAGCAAAGAAGTAAACAAGAGGGCTAGCATTGATTTTTAATTCTTCAGAATGTCAGAAAGTCCCATGAAAACACCAAACCAGGAGTTAGTCTGCACCTGAACACTCTGACTGAACTCCCACAGGCTGCTAGTGGATATAAAGCTTAAAGAGGTTTCACTCAAACAGCAGTAATTAGTGCATTCATAGGGTTCTACTTTCAGCGGCGGATGAATCCATGTGATGTTTGAGACTCAACAAACACAGACTATCATCTCTGTCGTTTCACAGGATTTAATGACACTCTGTAATAAAATACCCTCCGCCCTTTAAAGTTTCAGGAATGTGTTCAAATAGTAAAAAAACCTGACACCCTATCAACCAATCAGATCACTGCACCCCGGCGGACTCCACCTCTTTGTCAACCATCTGAGAGTAGGCGTAGTAAGCGGCTGCTAACACGGCTAACAGCAGCAGCAGGCGGAACAACTTGGACATACAGCCTCCAGACTTCCTGGTCGGCTCCACGGACCGTCCTACTCTGTGATTGGCCATCCTGTGGGTTGCCTGGACAGGAACCCTGAAGCACAGACACTGAGGTTTAATCCAGGTCGTAAACTCTCTGGTTCAAACTCTACAGGATTTTATTCAACAGGACTCACTCCTCTGTTTCCTGCTCTGACTCCTCCTCCTCTTCTTCTTCCTCTTCTTCTTCATCTTCTTCTTCTTCTTCCGTGTCAGCGTTTCCTCTCCTTCTCAGCCTGAGCAGACAAACACAAACTCATATTTACATCAACAAACAAACTCTGCAGGTGAGGGCATTTCCTGAATAAATACTTAACTGTAAACTACAAGTGCATCACACCTCAGAGGGACGTGTGATACTTTTTTACTGCAGTTTTCTGTATTAACTTTTCATTTTGCAGAAATTTATATGAAGAAATTTGATTTGATGCATCTTTGGAAAGATCTCCACCTGATGCTAATCCCGCAAAAAGGAAATAAACAATCTGTCAGTGTAGGAACCCAAACACACATCCTTGCATCCATCACATCATGTTTCTCTCAGTGTGTGTAAAATGTACTCACGCGTCTCCAAAAGGCTCGTTTCTCATCTGTAAATGAAGCAATCAGATTATCAGATTATTTACAGTCAATGATTAAAGGAATCTCACAAAACAAGCAGAAAATCAGAACTCACTGGGCTGTGGTACTCGATGTAGGTCACCTCCTCTGAAAACACAATGATCACACACTTTAAATCTCACTGACACAAACAGTTACTGGCTTCTTTATTTTAACACTCCATTGTCCATTCTTTAAAAACTTTTTTAAATGTATTTTATCATTTTTGTTTACTTAAACTCTGTATTTTTAAATGATATAAGGTGACCTTGAGTGTCAAGAAAGGAGCCTATAAATAAAATGCATTATTATTATTATTATTATAAAGCTATGACGCCCAGGTGACAGCAGAAGTCATGAAAATAGAATGCTGCATGCAGACTCATTTTTTGATAATATAATGATAAGTCATCGTGGCTGATAATGACAACAAATGAAGCTGCCAACAAATGTAATGATGATAATTAGTCTGTTACATCAGCGCATTGTGACGCAGCGTGTTTTTCTCGACAGACAAACCGGTTATAGTCTTCATTCTGTGTCTAATCCAGATAATTAGCTGAGCGTGCTTCAGTCTAAGTGATAATAGGAGCTGCAAACGTCCTCTCTCAGGGGATGGGATGACACTGGATTTTATTGAGATGAATTACACTAAAGGTTAGTTCAGGGTTGTCATTTCAAATTTATAGGACAATCATGAGTATCATCACGTGTAACTGGAAAGAAATGGTCAAAAAACAATTAATAAATAGGTTAATTTTATAAACCTATTAGTTATTTAAGCTTGGCACCTCTCCTTTGGAATAATCTACCAGTGAGGGTCTGGGAGGCAGACACCCTCTCGACTTTAAGAGTAGGCTTCAAACTTTCCTTTGTAAAAAAGCTTATAATCAGAGCTAGCTCAGGCTTGGACCTGCACTTAGTTATGCTGCTATAGGCTTGGACTTCGACAGGCTCAGACTGCAATAGGCTTAGACTGCCAGGGGAACTGACACACTGTGATCCTGTCTTTCCCTCTCTCTCCTCTCTCTGCCTGTCACTTACTTTAACTCTTCCTGTCCCATTAATGTTACTAACCATAGACCTTTCTGGAGTCCCTGAGCTCCCTTGTTTCGTAGGTTCCTCTGGATCTTTGCTGTAGTCGGCCTGCTGCTGTGGACGTGCCAGACTCCAGCTGCTACAACTACTACTATCCGTCTCACCACTATCATCTATCTCTCTCTTCATCTCCTTCTATCCCTCTCTCCAAAAGATGTCTGTCTAACATGAGTCTGGTCCTGCTGGAGGTTTCTGCCTGTTAAAGGAAGTTTGTCCTTGCCGCTGTAACTTGCTTAATGCTGCAAAGTGCTGTCTGTAAGATAGGACTGGATCTAATTCTGTATTGATTTTGGGTCTTTGTTAATAATATAAGATAGAGTACGGTCTAGACCTGCTGTTTGTAAAGACTCTTTAGATAACATTTGTTTGTATTTGGTGCTGTATAAAGATGTATCAAATGTTTGATTAAAATCTCAGCTCTGAGGATTAACAAAAAAAAAATATTTTACACAGATGCAATTTAGAGTAATAAATCTTTAAAATTTTATCCGTACATACAGCAGAACACAAAAACAAACAAACACAGCCGTGAATAAAATGGTCTCTCCGAGCGTCTCACCTTCCTCTCTGTAGTATGTTCTATCAGGCGAAGGTTTCGACGCAGCGTTCTCCATTGCCTTCTCCAGCTTCTTCTCATACAGACCCCGAGTCGACTCTAGATACAAACATTCACAGAGCTTCAATGTCCCAGCCACCATGAACACAACAGGCCTGCATCAGTCCAGTGTTTTCATATTGTTGATGTAACCAAAATTAAACTTTATCCCATCACAGTTCTTGCCTTCCTATGATTAAAAATTGAATGACTGTGATTTTCTTTTAAATGCTCCATCCATCTAAACCTCTGCTGCACATCACATCAAGTGCTCCAAAAGCATTGCTCTGTTTATTAAAAGTGAAAGTAAAACAATAAAGGTCTTTATAATTTAGAATAAATAACCTAGATTAATAATCCTGATTTTGATACTGATCAAAATAATTGTGATCATCATTTTGGCAGCCCGAGATTCAATCTTTCAGAATGAAAATCTCCAGGGACTTAATTCTTATATTTGTATCTATGTAATGTCATTAAGGTTTAATGTCTTACAAAAATCTGATATTTGGTTTATTAGTGAAGAAAACTGATGAGCTACATAACAATCAAGTAAGTTTACAAAGTAAATTGAAACTGCATAAAACTGCTTCTGTATATCTATGAAGGCTCTTTATGCAGTTATTTGTCTACATCTAGCCTCTTTAATCTTTCTAGCTCTTTGAGTTCATCATTGTACTGAGTTTTTTCTCTCATGACCCTAAAGCAGATATAAAAGGTTGCAGTGATATCATAAACCTATACCAACATGATCAATAATACTTATTTCTTATTACCGACTATGGGTCCAGGTGAGATTCCATATTCAGTCAATAATTCTCTAATTTCTTCATCGCTCTTCTCACTCAGAGACATCTGCACACAAAGAGGAGATAGATAGATAGATAGATAGATAGATAGATAGATAGATAGATAGATAGATAGATAGATATCAATAAACAAAATTAACAGTGATATTCAATACAAAAGCACAAAGCACACGTTCAGAAAGTAGGACATAACTATGGAGAAGAGGGGGGAGGACTCTTGGACAGTTTGCAGCCCGCCAATACTCCAACAGGAAAACTTTGAGACAAATCTCTGAATTCAAACTGTCAGTAAAGGCAGCATTGTATGGTAGATACATCAACGTGAAACTCCACTTTAACCTTTACCCCACGTTACAGCTATATATGTACAAATGATTACACATGCATTGTTAGGCACAGTTTTAACACTGTATGACTGTATCCCATAAACCCTCGGCACGGCAGAGTGACGAAATCAAACACACTTCGCGGCTTTTTTAATCTCGCGCGAGCGACGAAAACGGTAAGGCTGCAAAAAGAAGGTTAAAGACATTAGAGACTAATACACACTTACTGGTATGATAATTATTTAACGTGGTTTATCTTACCTTTTTACAAAGACTTGAGTTCAAAACTCAAAACGTGTGTGAAAGCAGGACGAGGAGCAGCTCAGTATGGGAGGATCTTCTGCACGGTATTCGGCACACCCACAAACTTTACATCTACTACAAACACCACCACAATAAAACACTATCTAAAGTTAAACACGATACAAAGTCAAACTAGACATGTGGGACGAACATTAGGCAAATGGGATTGTATGATCATTTAAACTTTTGATTGTTTTGTGTGTAATCCTGAATCCTCCTGTGTACATTATGTACTATGACAGTTTTTTTTGTCATTGACTGTGTTCTAATGCTCCGCCTCTTATTTGGGATCTGTTTTCAGAGGCACAAGTTACTGAAATCAAGGCTGTTTCTGTACTTGCACATTCTCTAAATATTACATGCCTTGAACATGGGCCCTGTAATGAAGCCCTATATGGACATATGGCCATACACTTCATTCACTAATTTTTTTTCCATGATAAGGAGTTAAAGTCAAAGTGAGTAGTTTTCAGTTCGTGTCATTGTAGCACCCCTCGTTGACAAAGCAGTATTTCTCATCTTTGCTGATTTTGCCATGTACATGTCTACATTTGTATTGTTCATTTTCTTTACTTTTAACAAATCAAATAACATATGTCAGTCATCAAAGATGTGGTTGGGAAATATGTAAAAGTTAGTGTGCAGTTCATAGGCTTATTCAGTCCATTGGACACCTAACCCTCAAAGCCTTTACCGGTATTAAAAATGATGATAATAATCCAAAACAATAGCAACCAATCTTTATGCTGATGGTCTTGTTTGCTTCTATCATAAAAAGCCACCAGTTTTCATCTGTTCATTACCAGCTAAAAATCTCTTCACAGGAGCTTTAAGTTCAGGATGTTTTCAGAAGATGTTACTCTTATGTATCTCGTTATTTCATCATAGAGCTGTTTTTCCCCATTTAACAGACTCATTTATCTAATTATTTTAGATAACAAAGCTTGTTTTCCTGTGATAATGGGATACCTGTACAATGATTTAGCAAACAAACAGTAGTCTGGTCACTGTGATAGGCCTGGCTGACATGCAATGTTGCCATTGGCAACACTAAGAAGGTAAGCTTACATGTTATACCAGTAAAGATCATGTGACGTTAAAACAAGGTCTTGAGAGAACAATAGGGATTGACCCACTATCACCGGGAAATGGATCAAAGTCCACTTTGGGCTTCCATAGAACTGTGGTGTCAAACTTTACGGCTCTTTCGCTACACTTCTAAAATAGATCCACCAGACATATTTCTGTTTTTATTTTATTGTTTTATTTTATTTAAGTTGACCATTAACTGTTGCAACACCAATGTTTACTCGCTATTTATCAAAGCCATTCTTATGCACAAAGAAAGTTTACTCTTTTGTGTAAACCTTACAGTTCACATGATTCAGATGGATTCATGACAAACTCCCAAAGCTCCACCAGACAATACTGAAACACTGTCCTTAAAAAATGCAGAACAGAAATGAATTTAATGCTGAATTAAATGCATACATACTGTCACAACCAAAGTTAAGTTAATAAAGAATATCATAAATCATGATTTATGATTTAAACAGAAATATGAGACTACGTTCAGATGCAGACCTGCAGATTTAAAGACTTCACTCTTCTTCTGGTTTTGCATGAATGTGTGTAAAAACCAAATAAAGATGGAAAAATATCAGTAGCTAATTACTGCTACCCAAATGTATCTCCATAATTTTAGATCCGACACTGCCGCTGGCACTTTACACAAAATGTTATTCATTAATGTGATTTCCTCCTGAGTCTGTTTGAGCAGCATTAAATCTAAAAAAGAAAAATAGTATGTTTAAACGAAAGTCTTCATTTGAGGCTCAGCCTGTTGTTCAGTTGGTCAGATTTCTTCTCCTGCAGCGCCCCCTATAGGCTCAAAGAATTCATACCTAATAAGGAGTTTGTTCTTCAGGAAGGGCGTTGGCTGCAGGCTGTAATGTACAGATTTTCCACTCTTCACACAAAGACACGCCATGAGCATTACGTCTATGCTTTCTCTGAAGATTGACCCTCACACTCAAAAACACACGCACACTGAATGTACTCTTCCTTTAAACTTTACACTACAGATACCTTTAAGAAACTTTATTTTGACCAGTCACTAATTTTTCTATTAATACAACATAAACAAGTTTAACTTATTACTAAAAATAATTTACTTCATCCTCCATTCATTACTGAATACCATCAAATAAATATATATGATATTTATGGAATTAAGACATGTATATCTTACTATAATTATGTTTTGACAGTATTAATTTTTACTTTTAAGGCTTGTTTCTTACACAAAATATGATTTTAATCTTGTTAATGCAACAGTTTATTTATGTTTAATTTGTTTTATGTGCATTGTGTTGTACCTTCCATTGAGAAATTCTCTGCGGGACAATAAAGTTTATCTTTGACCAGTCAAATATTCAAGAACACAGAAACAGACAGCCGTCAGATTGACAGAAAAATACTTAGACAACTTTATTGTGTATCAAAATACTGTCTTACAAACACTTTTAAAGCCTTTTATTTAAGACAAGGTTCATTTTTTTGTTCTGAAAGATAGATTAGGCACAAAGCAAGCTGGAGGGGGAGGGAGGAAGGGGGTGAGGAGGGTGAGATACAAACAGAGAAGAAAACAAAGCAACATCTGTTCTCTTGTTTTTGGTCATTGTGTTTTCAGGACGCGACAGCGTCGTCCTCAGCATTTCTGTCCGGAAACTTCCCTTTTTAAAAACTTTACCGTCTTGTGTTAAAGGTGAGAACACGGCGTGGCATGCAGGTCTGAATCACACGCTGTCTGTTCACATGTCGGATTCACACGTTTAAGAGAGAACATGTGAGGAAGCTGCTGTGAAATGTGTCGTTCTCTGTCTGCACACACGTCACTCCATCTCCAATCTTTGACTCTAGATAAGAGCAGCAGTGTCTAAATCTGGATCACACTAGCAGCAGGTAAACATCAGGGTTATTTTCTAAAGAGCAACATGAACACCTCATGCAGGAGCTAACTGTGCTGCTGTTACACGTGAAGAAACAAGCTGGTCATGTGACTTTTAAGCAGACAGTTACAGGTGTTAAATCAAATTGTGACCTTTGAACTATAAGGCACTTTTACAGCTGACACTCTTTGTTTTGAGTCCTCATATGAAACTGAATCAGAGTTATTGTGACTGTGAGAGAAGCTCCTCCAGTGTAAACAGAAACCTTCCATCAAAGCTGGGCTCAAACCTGCTGCTGCTACACTATGCTAAGCTAAGCTAGGTTAAAATTCAAAATAAATCTTAACGTCCATGACTGGAAATGTAAAACGCTAAAGGCACATCTGACTGCTGGCTAACAGTAATAAAAGGTGCATTTTTTCCTCCCTAAACAAACTGAAGGATGAAGAATGAAATGTGGAGACATGACCGTGAAGAGAGGAATAATCTGAGTTTATCTTTGGAAGATTCTGGAATTAAGACGTCAGCTGATTGTTGGTTAAATACAGAAATCAGTCATCTAAATGTGTGTAATGGGAGGGCTGGAGCTGTAAACAATGCTGGGTTAGACTCTATGTTTAAACAGTGGTTTAAGGCTCTGATTGTGGAGCAGAGGGTTGGGGGGGTTGGGTGTTCAGACGGTGATGTGGTACGGGCTGCCTGGGATATGTTCATCGCCCCACTTCACCACCAGGATGTACTCTCCCTTGTCTTTCAGCTGGTAGCTCACATTGTAGAGGCGGTTACCCAAATGTTTCACCAGGATCTCCTCACAGGGGACTTTAGGACCGTCCACACCTACCAGGAGCATGTTACGACCTAAGGACAAACACAAGCACTTTAATATTCCTTTCTAATGAGGATCAAGAAAAGGGACTGTATGATGCCGGATTTACCCTCCTTGCATGCTATACAACCACAGCTTCTGGATCATTTTTTATATATGGTTTCCTGTTTACATGGTTTTGTTTTAACCTGCATTTGTTAATGCAGTTCTGAACTGTGTTAGCAGACAATGTTTTTTAGAAGTGAATTAGAGCCCATGCAGTGATCTCCACTACAGAGTCAGGTCTTTTTTTAATGCAGTGATCTCCACTACAGAGTAAAGTCTGCTTTAAATGCAGTGAGTTCCACTACAGAGTCATGTCTGTGTTTTTTTAATGCAGTGATTTCCACTACAGTCATGTCTGTGTTTTTTTAATGCAGTGATTTCCACTACAGTCATGTCTGTTTTTAATGCAGTGATCTCCAATACAGAGTCAGGTCTGTTCTTTAATGCAGTGCTGCCTGTGGGCCTGAAGATCAGGTCCATTCAGTCTTGGTTTTGGTCCCTGTCCCCTTTGTACAGAGATGTCTCCCGTCTGTCTCTTTTAATGATATTATGTACTGTAGATGATGAAATCCACTAATGAGTTTGTTTTGTTTTGGAGGGAGACAAGTTTGTTTTAAAAAAACACAACATGGATGTTTTTCATGCACATAGAATAATTTTTACACCTTCTCTGCTATGTAGAACTGATCCAGAGAGTTTAGCTGCATTAACTGATTTAAGGATTCAGGCAGTTCTGATTTTATACACTCACCTGCTTTGCTGCAGTCGACACTGAAGCTGTTCTTCTGACCGATGAAGCCCTTGGTCAGACCAAGACCCTTTGCCACCACCTTACTGGCGTCTGATTGGACAGGAGCTCCCTGCTGAGAACAGCTGATGGCGCGGGTTACTGGGTCGACCATGACTGAGGAGGTTTCATGCATACTGTGGCTGGTCACCAGCTTAGTGCCTGGAGGATGGAGAGGAGGGTGAATGTCAGAGATTATAATCTGTGATCACTGTGTTGATTTCAGTCTGAAACTCAAAGCTTTTCCTCACCGGTGATTCTCGCTTTGAATGGGCTTCCCACGATGTGATAAGGACCGCCATATTTGATGGAAATTAGATAGTTTCCGGGAGCCATGGGGGTGTATGTGACCCTGTAACCCTCAGGACACTCAACACAGTCCATTTTCACCTTTGAGGGTCCGTCGATGGTCACAGCTAAGGCCCCGGGGCCGGCGTTACTAGTGTTCACCACAAACTCACACGCAGTGCCTGGAATAGACAGGATGGGGATTTATGAGGCTCAGTAAGACAGATATAACTTCTTATTCTGCTTTGTTGTGCAGAGGGAGGGAAGGTAGATTTAGGGGTGTGTGTTACCTGTGGTTCCTCCCTCCAGTCCTGGTCCGTAGGCAGATACCATCCCGGGGTCTCCGGCCTGCCCCGCCTCTCCAACTCGGATCTTAAACGGACTCCCGGGGATGTGACTGCCGTTAAACTTCACATCGATCAGATAAAGACCGTTCTCTCTGGGGATGAACCGCACTGCGTACTTATCTGTCCACACATACACATGCAGAGGGGAAAGGTGTTCACATCCTGACATGCAGTCCAAACTCTCCTGACCTGAACTCAGTCTGAAGGTGTGTTTGGTTGTCGGTCCTGACGTTACCTTGGTCGATCTCGGTGACACAGCACTCCTCCAGAGCTCCAGACGGGCTGTGCACCTTGGCATCGATCACTCCCTTTGCTCCGTTCAAGCTGACGGCGAACGATGCTGGCTGGTTCACCTTCAGACCGGACTCCTGCTCGACAACACAGACTCACACATTCAACTCTGTGTCGCCATTATTTTACACTGTCTGAGTACAGATCTACCAGAGCTGTCAGCAAACTCTCAACGACAGCAAAATCAATTCACTCTGATCACTTTATCAACCTTACCTGGAGGTCGCTAACAGGGCTAAAGAGGAGGGCTGTGCAGGGTGAGTAGAGAGCAGGTGTGTGTATGAGAAACTAATGGAGAGTGTCAGAGCCAGGTATGAAGAAACAGAGAGAGGGACTCTTAATGTAGAGATGCCTTTTTATTATTTGATGATAAAAAATGAGAAACAAATGAGAGGAGGAAGATTTTTCGACATTTTAACATAAAAAAAAGTTCCTCCTCTCATTATTCTCTTCATGCACGGCTCAAAAACTCTCCTGAACCACCCAGAAACTGAACTTCAGAGAGGAAAAGTGATGTTTCTGTGAGAACAAGTTGATCGGTGTGAAAGAGTTAATGTGTGTGTGAGAGGGTCTGCATGCAGTTGAAGGTGCACGTCTGTGTGTGGATGCACAACCAGAACATGACATTTAAGATCGTGAGATAATGTTCTCATAAATGATTAATGAGGAGATTTTTAGAGATGATTTCTGTCAGTCTGTGTGTGTGTTTGATCAGAGACAGAAGGAAAGCAGCCCGTGTCAGACCTCTTTAACCCTTTAGCGCCCCGTCTCACGTTAGGGAGGCTGTTGGGAGCCTTTAGCATGAGGCACGAGAAACACACACAGTCCTGGAGTATCCCAGAAGCCCTTGCACCGCCTCACGATGCAGCAGTAGCAGCTGATGATCTTACACCTGAACCGTTAAACTCACTGCAGTGTTTCACTGAGTATCCTCTTTTTGGTTTGATTAATTTGTATTTTTCTACATCTTAGTATCATTGATGATTCTAAAACTTACAAAGAAACTTGCTGTGGCTACTTGATATTTAAAACCTGAAGTTTAAACGTACACCTGACTGGAGAACACTGTGAAAGTCCTCATAAAAAAAACTTTGATAAACTTGTGTAAAGTCCCCTAATCATGTTTCATGACTTTGCATAAAGAAGTATAACTCTGATCTGCTGCTGCACCGGAGACAGTGAACCTCTGGGCTGGAGTGTGTGCACACGGATGTGTGTGTGTCTCAGAGCCTCACCTGAAGACTGGCAACAGTAAGGCGGCGGGCGTCGTCTGACGGTGAGGCCACAGGGACGATGAAGGGGCTGTCAGGGATGTGTTCGTCATTGAAGCGGATGGACACCTCGTAGTCTCCTGCAGGATGAGGTTAAAGTCAGAAAATCTCAGACAGAGTGGCACAAACACAGAAAGAAAGACAGACCTCTGAACGCACATCTGCATCTTCACATTGACCCAAAAACACAAAAAGTTGACCTCATGGAGAGAAACAAACCAAGGTCAGGATTAAAGAAGTAACATCTGCATCATGTTTATGTTTTCATGTTTTCATCATCATCTGCCCGGCTCTCACCCGGCTCCTGCACAGTGTACGACACACCACTCGATCCATCTTTGCGGTCCTCGAAGGTGATCTCGGCCTTGCTTGGACCCTCCACAGCGATGCTGAGACCCCCGGCTCCGGCCTCTCTCGTCCAGATACTGAACTCAGCTGTACGGGATCCAAAGCAGAGTCCATGAGACTGGATGTGTGCAATTATTTACATCACGTATTGATAATCTATGTTAGCTCACTCACCTGGGACTCCGGCCTCAGCTCTCTCCAGGCCCGGCCCCCCAGCTCGGACCTTGTGGGACCCTCCCTCTCCCAGAGGGCCAACTGTGAACTGGAAGGGGCTGCCGGGCACGTGCATGCCGTTGTATTTCACACAGACGGTGTGCACGCCGGTCTCTGTGGGGACGAAGCGGATGCAGTAGGTGTTGTTCTCTCCCTCCATGATGTCAGCTTTGTGGATCTGACCGGACGGACTCGTCACCTGAGCCGTCATGTCAGCGATGCAGATCTCTACAGACACAGACGGACAAATGTGAACCATCAAGGACAGTTTTTCATAATTTTGGGAAACATCCTTCACTCTTGATTTTATTCAATTCATTAAAGAAAAGGTCCCAGCTGTGAAGAAGTTAGGCGTCAAAGAAAACCAGGACATATTCACGTTTTGCTGATTTTTCCATTTCTGTAAAAAATGACTCAAACTGTCTAATGTTTAATCTAAATAGTTGTTTGTTTACGATTAAATCTCCGATCATGTGATCACTTCCTGTTGTGCTCACCTGGGATCTTCAGGCTGAGGTCACACTGGCTGCCAACGTTGGCGACGGATGCTGCTCTCCTCTTCCTAGTGATGCTCTCCTTCATCCTGCCTTCACCTGTTACCTTCACTGTGAATGCACTCCCTGCGCACACACACACACACACACACACACACACACACACACACACACACACACACACACACACACACACACACACACACACACACACACACACACACACACACACACACACACACACACACACACACACACACACACACACACACACACACACACACACACACACACACACAGACAGAGTTAATTGAAGTCTTTGTGTAACCACACACCTGTCCTCTACTGTCGGTCTGTGTTTGAGTTCTCACCTGGTACGTGTTGGTCAGCGAACTTGATGTTGATGATGTAGTTCCCAGGCTCGGTGGGGCAGTAGGTGATCTTACAGGTGCCATCCTCCTGGTCCTCTGTGTTGATGTCCACTTTGCTGGGACCCTCAATGGACAGACTAAGGCCACCGTAACCTGATAGGAAGAGAAGCGTCACTCAGGTGTTACACGTTTAATCTGACGACTGATAAATAAAACATGACAAAGCGACAGGCGTGTTTCTCTCACCTGCTTCACGTGTATCAATGATGAACTCAGCGGGCTCAAAGGTCCGCGCCTCGCTCAGTCCCTTCCCGCTTACACGCACACGGCTGGCATCGCCGATCTCTGATTGGCTGATCATGACGGAGATGGGGCTGCTGGCGATGTGACGTCCGTTCTTCTTGATGTTCACTAGGTGTTCTCCAATCTCCTTAGGAACGAAAGAGATACCTACGACAGACGGAGAGGTGGAGGAGGAGGGTTAAAACGAGGATGAAGAGGATGACACACACTGATCATCAGACGCTCACGCACCAACATGTCCGTTACGCAGCATCTTCAGCAGGCAGGGCTCCTCGTGGCCCGATGGCGTGGTGAGGGAGGCAGTCAGCTGACTAAAGTCGAGTTCTCCAATGTCCAGAGGGATGTCTGCGGCTGAGCCCACCTTCAGGTGTGACATCCTCATCGAGTCGTCACCTGAACACACAGGAGAAAGAGTTACACACACACACACACACTCACCCAGAGAGGGAGGGGGAGGAGCATAAGAATGATAACAGAAGTCTGATTTAAATCTTTTTTGTTTCATTATTTCAGGTGAAGAAATGTCACTAAAACATGCAAATACAAAGGATTGAACATCAAGATCAAATTAAATGTGATTTTATGGGTTAGGAGTTTTTATTTGTCTCACTGCACTGATTTCTTATTTTATCACAGAGCAGATTTTTTACCGGTGATCCTGGCAGAGAAGGGGCTGCCGGGGATGTGTTTGTCGTTGTATTTGACCAGGATGCTGTAGTCTCCAGGCAGCACGGGCAGGTAGGACACGGAGCACGTCCCGTCCTGGTTGTCAACACAGCTGATGTCTGCTTTAGAGGGACCCTCGATGGCCAGAGACAGACCACCTGAAAGGACAGGACACGTTTGGTTCTTCTCCCTATGCTTTCTTTGATCACAGCCTCTGACGCATCAATGATCGCTTCTTCATTTAAAAATGCTCTGATGTGTAGAGGAGAGCAGGTCAGCCGTCAGCCATCAGCTGCATGAATTAGACGCTCATGATGAATCGAAACACAATCACATCAATCACATCACCAGGATATCTGATTAACTGAAGAGTACAAAGTGACTGAGAGGTAAAGAGCAGGATCAACATCATCAGCGCCAGCATGAGGAGTCATGAAGTCACGATGTATTAATTTTTAAATCTGTGTAAAGCCCCGTTTTAATTTAAAAAAAGTCTGTGATCTGATTAATGCACAGCTCTATGAGTGTTCCTACCCTCTCCAGCGTCTTTCGTGTTGACCGTAAACACAGCAGGCTTGTTGACAGTCCCGTGGATCAGACCGGGTCCGTATGCACTGACGTTCCCGCTGTTCATGTAGTCCACAAAGAATTGTAGAGGACTTCCTGAGAACGGTAACAGAAGAAGAAGACGACAGGGTGAAGATGTGATCTGAATGTTCTCAGGTGTTTTGAGTCCCTCCTCTTGGGGTTCTTGGTACCTGGGATGTGGATGCCGTCATACTTGATGTCCATCTCATGCAGGCCAGCCTCAGTTGGAGCGTATTTGACGGTCACGGTGCCGTCCTTGTTGTCGGTGATGTCGGGCTTGGCCACCTTACCTGACGGCATCCTAACCTCACCTTCAGCGGAGACAGAAACAGGAGCACGGTGAGGATCTCTGAACTCATCTAACACTCAGTCTGACGGCTTTCTTTAGCGCGTCTCTCTCACCTGTGATCTCTCCTTTCTGGATGGTGAATGGGATGACCAGGTCAAACGGTCTCAGCCCTGCCACATCCAGACCGTTCATCCCCATTGGCCGGTCTGTTGCCTGGGAGACAGAGGTCAGAGGTCAGACAGAGGAAGAGGCTAAGAGATACAGTGAACACAGTGCAGGACAGACGGGGTTAAAGCTTCCAAACACCAATAGACAACATGAGATGAGATGACTGGATGGAGGTGAGGATGATGTTCAGGATGATGACACCGACACACACTGCGTGGAAGAGGAAGAAGATGAAGGTGGTAGCCATTTTGTGAAATGTGGAGCAGCTGATTCCCACATTGATGTTCTCAAAATGACTGAGAGTGGACATGGATGGCTGCTGAACAGACACGGTGATCGATGTGACATGTTACAGAATAGAGAGTGTGTGTTTGTGAATCATTCCTCAGGTGTGTGTTCAGGTGTTATTGTGCAGCTCTGTTGCATCACTCATGTGTAGAATGAGAGAGAGAAATGAGAGAAAAGCCCCTGAGAGACGAAACACCTGCAACTAGACACTGCAGACATGGATGCAGGATGGAGGGAGGCCATGTTTGATGTTGAGGAGGAGGAAGAGAAGGGACAGAGGAAGCTGAACAGTAACAGAGCAGAGGGGTTTGAGAGGCTGGAAGTTTTAGGTACCCAGGGCTGCTGAGCGTAGTACTGGGGCATTTGGCTCTGCTGCATGAGCTGGTCTGATGGAGCTCCTTCCAGCGCCTGAGGGGGGAGGAGGGAAAAGGTGAGGGGGAGGGGTTTGTAGAAGGAAGTGAACGGGGTTGGAGAGGAACATAACAGCAGTGAGAGCGACTTCGAGGACGTGTGCCGCCGTCAGGACCCACAGAGCTTCAGGAGAGAAAACTGGATCAGGGATCTTTAGTCTGTGCAGAGCTCAGAACGTGAAGATGACTTTACTGTCACCACTGATCAGTGCCGAGTCAGGCTTATACGTCAACGTCTGATTTAAAGCTGATTTCAGATACGGCTCAGCTGTCCTCTTGTCTCTGAGGAGTCAGTGTCACTAAGTCAGGTTTAAGAAGATCAGCAGTACCTCTACATTTGACTGTGTTACGTCGTTCTTCTCCTAAATATTCATTCATCTGATTCTTCTCACAGGAAATGGATCCAGCTTTTTTAGAGCCTAAGATTAAAGACTGTCATTTCCAACATTTGCATCTTTTGAATTTTCTTGTGTTGTTTCTTTAGTTTGGTCTAACTATCTGCATGTCTTTGCTGTGCATTAACAGTCAGAGGTCACATGACTCACCGTGACCTGGAAGGGGCTGTTGGGGATGTGCTCCCCTCCGAAGCGGACACAGATGACGTACTCGCCGGGCTGCGGCGCTGTGTAGAAGATGTCAAACGTGCCGTCCTCATTCTCAACCACGTCCACGTCGAGCTCTGCCCCCTCAGGTGTGCACACGCTGCACGTCACCTTCCCTTTCCCAGCAGCCTTAGCGTCCACAGTGATGACTGTCTGCTCTCCGATCTGGATTGTCGGGCCGACACCGGCACCTTCAGGAGAACGGGTCAGTGGGGAAACCAAGCTGTTATGAGTTTTATCTTACACAAACTTTGTCTCAGCAGATAAACAGGCAGCATGCACATTCCACAACCAGGAGAGCAGGTTAAAGTTCAGTCTGTTATTCCCATCACCGTTACCAACGACTCACTGTTATCATCAAACAACTCCATGGAGAAAAAAAAGCCATGTCCACCATGCCATCCTACCTACTGTTAGTCCATTAGTCTGTCCAGGAAACATGTGAGAGGTCAACAGTTAGGAGAGAGGAGGTAAGAGGAGAGGAGAGGAGAGGAGAGGAGAGGAGAGGAGAGGAGAGGAGAGGAGAGGAGAGGAGAGGAGAGGAGTCAGAGACAGGATGGATGTCCTGTAGAGAGCTGCTGCCACTACCCTCCATGCTGACAGACAGAATATAAAGAGGAGAGTGTTTTTACTCTGCGTTGGAGTCATTCAGGAGGCTTACCTAAACCGTGACCGCCGATTGAGACTGATAAGAGGAACGGTGAGAAGCAGCGGAGGAAACAAAAAGTGACAAATAAAGACAGTCAGGAGGGGGTGGGGGAGTGAGAGGCAATCACTGTGCTCCAAACACTCGATAGAAACAAACTGTGACGGTGGAGTGTGAAGCAGGGAGGGAGGGTGTGTGTGTCTTTGTGTGGGTGTATGTGTGTGGGTGTGTACAGCAGGGGGCAGAGTGTAACTGAGGAGCACAGCGGGATCAATACACAACACATCAATAATAACAGGAGCTTCCAAAATCAGAACAAGCTTTGAAATAAATGTTTTATATTTTAGAGAGTATACTTCTTCAAGCAGTAAGTTATAGGATATGTCTTTAATCTTTGGATGCTACATTAACACAAGAGCCTTTAGCTAGATAGCTTAGCATGAAGGCTGAAAACAAAGGGAAAAGCTTAAAAACAACAACATGAGACTTTATTATGGTGTGAATAAAGCAAATAAAACAGCTGACTGTTTGCTCTTGGTTTTTATTTTTTATTTTTTTACACTAAGCTAAGCTAAGTATCACTGGACTCCAGTTTCATATTAATGGACAGCTATGACCGCCAATCCTCTGATGTTGCAAAGACACGAGTCAGAACATTTCCTATCATGTAAAACAAAATGTGAAAAATTGATAAAACATCAATAACACAATAAAGACTTCTTCTTTTGTTGATCTCAGAATAGAAACCATCATCGGAATCAGCTACGACATCAAAAATCTGTTTTTAAAACTTGAGTCGTTCTCTGAAACACTGAACTTAAAGATAGAGAGCAGCTGACTTCAAGAGATAAAACTAAACATTTAATCTCACCTCCACAGAGAAGCATGATTCTGTTTGGTCTCTAATATGTAACTTGAACGAAGCGTAGTGTGTACACACCTGTGACGGTGCACTTGCTGGCGTCTCCTGTGGGCAGCGCTCTGATCCTGTAGGGGGAGTACGGAATCTCGTCTCCTCCGTACTTGATGAGGATGGTGTACCTGCCCGTCATGTCCGGCACGTAGGACACCAGGTATGTTCCGTCGTGGTTGTCCCGGATGTTGGCCTTCTTTGGCTTCCCCTCTGGATCCTGCGTGAAGAAGAAAATTAACGTTTAAGAGAGAGAAGATTTAAAACACACTCAGCGTTCATTATTCTCGTCACAAGTGAGAACGCACCGTGATCTGCACGGCCAACAGTCCCTCGCCGGCGTCTTTGGCATCGATGGTGAACTCGACGGGCAGAGAGGCGGGGACGCCGGTGGTGTTCAGGCCGGGTCCACTGGCTCGCACTTTGCTGGCATCGTGGGTGGGGAGCACCTTCACCTTGTAGGGACTGAAGGAGGGAGGAGATAGGAGGAGCGTGAACACAGATAAGAAGTTAAGACGAACAAACACTGACCTGTTAAAATCTTGAAGGTGTTGTTACCTGCGTGGGATCTCCTCGTCTGCGTACAGCACGTTGATGGAATAAGGTCCTTCTCTGGTTGGGACGTAGTTGACCGTGTGAGTCTGATCACCATTATCCACCACCTCCACCGGCTCCACCACGCCTGCACACACAGCAAGGAACACAGGGTCATATATAAGATTCTTAGAGATGCATATTTCAAGATTAGGAGCATGATCAGATTTATATCTGTACAACCAGAGAGACTTGAGTTTTGAGCAGTGAAGAGGAGCAATAAACCAGGATGCATCAGAACATTCAGACCTCCCTGAGGTCTGGGCTGCAGGTTCACCATGAACAGAGAAACACAGACTCTCTCACCTTTGGGTCCTTGCACGCGGACCTGCAGCGGGGCCACTCCAGCTTTGGAGGCGTCCACTGTGAAGGCCTGAGGGATGTTGGCCCTGACGTTGTTGCTCAGACCTGGACCCTGACACTTCACCTTCGTACTGTCCACTGTGTCGCTGACGGGTACAGAGAATGGACTTCCTGCATGGACAGAGAGACGGAGAAGTCAGGGGGAATAAATAACAAACTCTCTGTGAGCTGTCCGTCGGCTGCTCTGGATCTGGTCTGAGTCTGTTACCTTTGATGGGCTGCCCTCCGTACGTGACGTTCAGGTTGTATTTGCCTGGCTCATATGGGACGTACTCCACGCTGCAGCTGCCGTCTTTGTTATCAGTGCAGGACATCTTGGCCTCTGATGGACCCTCCATGGCCAGACCGAGCCCACCGGTACCTGCTCCTCTGCAGAGTGAGCATGATGGATGTTACAAACACACTCGGGAAACACATGAAGTCTTTAAGGTGCATGCTTCCTTTAACTCACCGGGTTTCCACTGTGAACTTGTTGGGCTTGTTGGTGATGCCGCACTTCAGTCCAGGACCATGCACACGCACACGAGCCGGATCACAACCTTCAGTGACAGCCACACGGAACGGACTCTTTGGCACCGGAGAGCCGTCGTAGCAGACCTCCACACTGTGAGGACCTGAGGAATAAAACACTTATATGAGCTTCAAACCAACACCCCAGAACCTCACAGACCCTCTCACCGGACTCTGGACTCACCCTCCTCGTAGGGAGTGTACTCCACACTGTAGGTACCATCTCCGAGGTCGGTGATCAGGGCGTCTGTGCGGCTGCCGGAAGGGTTGCTGATAAGCGTCTTGATGTGGTCACCTCCGGCCTGATTGAGGGCGCGAGCGTCCACGGTGAAGTCTGTGGTCGCCTCGCGGAACACACCTGAGACACAGGACAGAAACACGCAGCAGGTCAGTCTAATGTTTGAACATGCTCACAGCATGTGTGATGTTTAAATGTTCTACGTGTTCAACCTTTGCCCTCCACTCCTGGGCCGAACACTCTGACTCCACTGGGGTCGACGGCGGGCTCCACGTTGAGCCGAGCGGGGAAGTTTGGCACATCCTGGCCACCGTAGCGGATGGTGAGGGTGTAGGAGCCAGGGTACAGTGGGATGTACGTGATGGTGTAGGTCCCGTCCCCGTTGTCCTGGATGTGGACTTCGGCCTCGGTGCCGCTGTCTGAGATGATCTCGATGGTCAGGTCAGCCGGGCCAGCATTGGTACAGTCCACAATGAACTCCCCCTTCTCGCCCACTTTGGCGCGCTCCAATCCTGGACCAGAGCAGCGGACCTGAAGGAGTGAGATGATGAACAGTTAGTGATGAATACTTCAACATGAAAGATGTATTAATGGGGTGTCGTCAGGAACTTATCCGACCTTTGAGGGGTCGGAGGTTGGGTATGCTGTGGGGTTGAACGGGGATCCAGGGATTGGGACTCCATCGTAGGTGAGCTCCACCTGGTACGGCCCAGTCTCTCGAGGGATGAACTTCACCTGGCTGGTCTCTGGGCTCAGACCTGGCTCCACCTGGAACAACAAAACTCATCAGTATGTAGACATCACACACTCAGGTGAGAGACCAAAAAGTTGGTAGTTTAAACACATCTTTAAAAATGTTCTTTGCCAGAATGATATAAATCCTGCACCTTGCTGGAGATAGGTTTTCCTGATGGTCCGGTCACCTTGGCGGCGACTTTGCCCTGACCGCCGGCACCCTTTGATTTGACGGTCACTTCCTGGTCTCTGCCTACAGTCATTTCTACGATAAACACAGAGAAAGAAAGAGCTGCAGATCAGACGTTCTTTGGATCTCCTTCAAATAAAGAAGTTTAAACCCAAACTTTGACTTCACATCTCCAAACTTTTCATCTGTTTTCATGCAAAACTTTTCATCTCCCAAACTTACATTAAACTCAGAGTGAAAATCAGGACTCGCCTCACAGGAGGGATAGAACATAAAGGTGCTACGATAGAGGTGAAATGATGAGTCAGGTACGTACTGTCTCCCAGTCCGGTGACGTTGATCTTGCTGAGGTCCACTGTTGGAGCCACGGCCACGTTGAACGGGCTCTTGGGGATGTTATCTCCACCATACGTCACTGCGAGTCCCAGAGGACCCTGAGGCAGGAAGAGGAGACGTGACATCAGACATTTATTACCAGTAAGAGGAGAAAAATTCTGCCTAAAGTTCATATTCAGAAATGTAAAATAAAAAAGTGCACCCACTACTCACCTCTTTTTTTTAAAGGAACTAAAACTATACTTTAAAACCCTTACATTCATTGATAGCAAAAAAGTAATGAAACAGCAGCGCTCCACATCTAGTTAAAGGAAAAGCAAGGTGTGAGTCATCACTAACTCTTGGTTTCACAAATAGGTGTCACCTTGATAAAAGTATCATGCCATCAGACCAACTTTTTAAACGTCATATCACATGACCTGGATTTCAAAGTCTGTCCATGCCAGTAACACTACTGCACGGCAGAGCGAGGAGGAATCAACTCACTGGGAGAGAAAGTAACGTATTAGATGCAGCACCAGAAGCAGGAAGTGATAGCTGAGCTGAATCAGAGGAAACTGAAATGTGGCTTAATTGAAAACACTTTTTAAATGTCTTTTAAAAGTCAAGAAAGTCAAATACTCCACACTTCCTCCTCAACAAACTGTGCACCAACAAAATAAATAAATAAATAAAAAATGTATCATCTAAAAAGACATAAATTGCATTAAAAGAACTCTAAAGGAATTTTAAAATATATATATCTTAAAATGGTAAATATCAAGTAAAATAAAATAACGTTCAGGTAAAATCAGGAAAGGCTCTGCAATAAAAGTATGTTTTAAGAAGGGATTTGAAAGAGATCACAGGCTCAGCCAACATGATCTCTTCGGGCAGATTGTTCCAGAGTTTCAGACCCCACACAACAAATGCTCTGTCCTCTTTAGTTTTCATTTTAGCATTTGGAACACACAATAAACATCGGCCCAAGGATCTCAACATACGTGTCAGTTTGTATGATATTAATATATCTGCTATGTAGCTGGGAGAAAGTCCATGGAGAGCTTTAAAAGGAATCAGTAAAATCTTAAAACCAAATTTAAAACATACTTATAGACTCCAGGAAGTTCCTGAACAACACAGAAACCTATTCCTGTGTTATTGTGTTTGTTTGTTTGTTTGTGTGTGTGTGTTTGTGTGTGTGATCTCCAGCCATCCTACCTGCTGCACAGGTGTGTACTTCACAGTGTGTGTGTTGTCATGGTTGTTGATGACTTCAAAGTCTTTGACGGCTTCTCCTTTGGTCGGCCCGCTGAAGTTACAGTCCAGGTTTGCTTTCCCTGCTCCTTTCGTGTTCACCGTGAAGTGAGTTGGCTTGTTCAGCTCGACTCCTGAAGGACAGACGGAGTAAAGATTGAGTTTATCACACATCATCAACAGAGACATATTAAAGTATATGTATTTAATATCAGCATCATCTGATATTAGTTAAACTAAGCTTCCAGGTAATATCTGATTATTCTAAACGGAAAGTATTTTCAGTCATGAATCTAAAAACATGCTAACAGCTGAACTAAAGGACAGGTTTGATGTGTATGGTTACGAGATGATTTTAGGGTGTCCTCACCGCTGCGGCTCAGTCCTGGTCCCTCAGCTTTGACCTTGCTGGCATCGTGAGACGGATCCACTTTGATCCTGATGGGTGTCATGGGAATAGCCTGCAGGAGAAACATAAACACACCTTTACCTCTCAGTCCTCCTACTTCCTCATCATAAAGAACGAGTGAAGCTTCAGACTCACCTGGTCGGCAAACAGCACCATGATGGTGTAGCTGCCAGCACCAGGTGGAGTGTATTTCACGGTGAAGGTGTCATTGTCGTTTCTGATGATGTCAAAGTCAATGTCGGCTTCAGCAGGTCCGACCACTCCAGGAGCACACTTAATACCGATACTGATGTCACCTGAGGACAGCAGACACACACAGGGGATCAATACCAGTTATCAGGCACCTCTCCTTTGGAATAATCTACCAGTCAGGGTCCGGGAGGCAGACACCCTCTCTACTTATAAGAGTAGGCTTCAAACTTTCCTTTCTGATAAAGCTTATAGTTAGAGCTGGCTCAAAAAGACCCCAACACTGCCGTTTAAGAGGTGCAGCTTTAAATACATGTCAGATCTGTGCTGTTGTACATTGTGTTTTAAGTTATTCTCTTCACCTTGTCCAGCCTCTGCACAGTCCACAGTGAAGTATGTCGGCTCGAAGGCTTTCAGTCCCGTCTTCGCCACGCCAGGTCCTGACACCTTCACCTTGTTTGGATGACATCCTGCTCCGATGTTCATCTGTGCTCAGAAAAATACAGAAACCTCCTCTTAGTTCATCCAGAAAACACACACACACTCCTTGCATGCATGTTGTTGTCAAGTGTGTGTACTGACTCTGAACGGGCTGTCTGGGATGTTGACTCCGCCCCAGGACACCATGGCGGTGTGTTTCACAGGTTTTCGGGGGGTGTAGGTGCAGGCGTAGGTGCCATTCCCGTTATCTTTCACTTGAACGTCCACAGGTAAACCCTCACCGTCCTGCAGGGAGATCAAACGTTAAAGTGGAACAGATGGATGAGAGTGTGAAAAACAAGAACACTACCACACACACAGACACACGTACCTGAGCCAGGATCTTCAGAGGAGCTTTTCCTCCCTGCTTGGCATCAACGGTGAACTCTGTGGGCTTCCCAACAGCCAGCCCGCTGCTCTGCAGCCCAGGGCCGAATGCCTTCACCTGGATCAGTCAGCGCGTTAGATGCAAAGAAGCTTTGAGGAAATGAAACTAGTCTAAAGGTCTCTTTGTGCGTACTCACCTTGTCGGGGTAGAAGTCTTTGTTTGGGGCGTTGACGATCTCGGCCATGTAGGGAGAGTGCTGAATGTCCTCGTTGTTGCAGAGAACGTGCACAGCGTACTCCCCGGCCTCTGTGGGCCAGTAACGCACGTCACATGACCCGTCACCTTTATCGTCACATTCGATCTTGGCCTGAGACGGACCTTCGACGGAGAAACCTGAGCAGAGAAGAAGAAGAGCGCTCAGAGGAGCCATCAGCGAGAAACTGACAACACACCTGGTTGTCCTCGTACTCACCCAGCGTACCAACGTTGTCTCCGACAGCCTCCACCACAAAGTCAGCTGATTTACCGACGACTCCGCCCTCCAGCCCCGGACCCCACGCCCTCACCCTCTGCTGCCCTGCCTCAGCACCGATCTTCACCTCGATGGGACTGAACAGGAGCATCATGGTCAATCAGACAGCAGCTCAGAGTTCTTCTGTTACTGTGTGTGTGTGTGTGTGTGTGTGTAGGTGTGTGTACCTGCGGGGGATGTGCTGTCCTCCCCAGGTGATGGTGATGCTGTATGTTCCAGGTGTGGTGGGGTAATACTCAAATTCATAAGTACCATCTCCCAGATCTTTCCTTTTACATGGCTCATCAAGACCCTCTGCAGACAGCAAACACAGAATAGTCAGAGAAACGGAGATCGTTTCAGTTCATGTAACTGGAAACAGATTAATGAGAGGACGAAAGAGTCTCGCTAAACCTCTGCACGTACAACTGAAACAACCAGCTGAAAGAGGATAAAACTCTCTGCAGAGTTTTTTTCGTGTTAGTTGTGACTAACATTCGTCCCCGTCATATTCAGACCTGGCCTCAGCTGCTGTTTTGCACACATGGAGCTGATAAAGTGGAATCAGTGAGAGTGTGTGTTTTCAGCCGGACTCACTCGGTCCTTTGATGGTGACTTTGAGCTCTCCTGTTCCTGCTCCTTTGGTGTAAACCTGAAAATCTGCCGTCTCCTTCACCCTCAGGCCCTTTGGCTGCAGACCACGACCCTTCGCTTTGCAGAGGCTGGGGTTACACGCTGTAGAGACACACACGCACACACACACACACACAGAGTGAGACACTGAGGCTCTGACAGTCAGACCACATGTGAACTCAGAGCTGCTCTCAGTGGGGAGAAGAGGAATGAGGTGCGGGCTGAATGATATGAAACCAGAACTATTTCCATCTGAGCGGTTCATCCATCATTTAAAGAAGCATTTCTCTGAGGCTGTTCTTTCTAACAGCACTCCCCCCTCCTCTGCCTCCTGTTCTTATATCTTAGCCTGCAGAGCGGACTCACAGAGGGAGAGGCGAGCCGTTAACCTCGCACAGGAAGTGAAAATATTCTTCATCGTACCGATTATTAAAGAGTGGCTGCTGAGTCACAGCTCGGCGCCACTGCAGGAAGCAAAGGAAACCCCATAGGAACAGGAGCTGCTGAGGGACAGCAGATAAGCTCCAAGGAGGAGAGTACTGGATGATGCATCTATATTTATTATATTTCAACTTAATTTGAGTCACTATGAGGAGTTATAACTCTTTAGAAGAACAACTGTAATCCAAAAAGATGGCACGCTGTGTAAAACGATGATAAAAGCAGCTCTCTTTATACCCCGTCGTGTTACTAACATGTTGATAATGAACCTGATTAGTCGGTAGATGTTCCTCCGGATGTTTTTTTACACAATAATGAGGGTTTTCAGTTTCAACATCTAATAGGTTGTCTATGCATGATTTGCAATAAAATTGTCTTTCGATACAAACCATCAAATTTTGTTTTCATCAACATTTTACACAGCATCCAAACTCTTATGGAATTAGGCTTGGAGCTTAAATATGTCAGACAAAAACTGTTTATGTTAGAAATAATTTCTGATTCAAATGTTAGCTGAAGGTGATCAATTAGATCTGGAAACGTGAACGTTAATGACATGAAAAAGTCCAGTTTACGTACTTGTCTCAGCAGACATTTTCTCCTGTGTCAAAAACTAAAGCTCTTTTAAACTGGTGTCAACACGGACTAGGGTACATGTAAGGGATAAGGTGGTTAGCAGGTAGTTATGGGAAATAGAATCCCGACAGGGTGAGACAAGACCCAGACGCTTCTTTCCGGGCTACCCACTTAAAATACAAACACACTGGCAAAAACTATGATTAAAGGATTATACTATTAATTAAAAAATTATTTATGTAAACAGTTTTTGAAAAACAATCCCAGTAATTCCATGGCAGTTAGCGTTCCATGGCGATCTATTCTTATCTTCATAATAAATAAAGCATTCTGCACCCTTAAGACAAGTGATCAGGGATGGATACACTCATTGAAACGTGTGTTAAATCTGAGAAATCCAATTAAATCCATGCCTTCAGTCATAGAAACCATTCTTTAGTGTCTTAGTGATCTTTTAGGATTGTCACTGTGGCATTCATTGATCAAATTCTACAGATACATGTGTTCATATATAAGAAGAGTTTTTTCTCTGTGAATCAGATGAGTCTGAATGAGTCAAAAATGACTTAAGTAAAGAGCAAGACAAAGGGAAATTAGTCCAAAGTAAAGACATGCAAACACATGTAAAGCTGCAAAACTCACCCACTCATGCATGCAATTATGCACATGCACATGCACACGTACACACACACACACACACACACACACACACATACACATACCCCACACACATACCCCACACACCACACACACCACACACACACACACACACACACACACTCACACACACACTCACACACACACACACACACACACACACACACACACACACACACACACACACACACACACACACACACACACACACACACACAGTGGGTACCCAAGAGAGATCCCAGGAAACAGGAAATGACAGCAGAAGGAAGAGGCCGATCCAGAGAGAGGACAGATACCAGCACGCCGCTACCAAAGAAGAAGAAATGAAGGGAGGGAGGGACAGGAGAAGCAGAACGACAGGAAAAAAGCAGAGCCTCAGACACGAGAGAAGGAACATAAACATAACATACTTTTTAAAGCAGCTTTAAAGATTCCTGCTGAATTTTACTCCAGCTGACAGACATTACAGATCTTTGTATTTATAGTGCAGAATTTCAGAAATATCCTGAAGTGACTCTGCTCACAGATTCTGTCCACAGAGGTGTAAATTGATGCATGAGTCTCACCCTCCCCCACGGTGACGGTGAAGGGGCTCTTGCTGATCTGTCCTCCGGCGAAGGTGACGTAGATGGTGTGCTGCCCCTCCACGGTGGGTTTGTAGGTGCAGCGGTAACTGCTGTTCCCTTTGTCCTCAATGGTGCAGGTCACCGTGCTCTTCTTACCTGCAGGGTCCATGATCATCACCTCCACCTCACCCACACCCGCACCTGACACAAACAGATGGGAGCAGGATCACTGTTAAAATAATTATTATTTTAAAATGAAGACATCTCAAATCTCTCTCACACACCCACAACACTCCTGACAACTCCCTGATGTTTTCTACAGCTGTGTTTCTGTTGTGGAAACATCCTCATACATGTTGGAGTGATACTAACATTCAAACAGGAGGCAGTAATACACCTCCTGCATGCTCTACCCAGTCCTTCCTACATGCATAAACCAAACAGAGTTTATTGAATGTGTGAACAGAAAGTTCCTAATCTATCGGTGTCTGAACATCCTTAAGGATGGAGGAAGTGTCAGACTTAATGAGTGACAGGTGCTGAGGAATAAACTTCCCTGTGTTAGTCTTACCTGCCGTGTAGACGTCAAAGTACGTGCTCTTGTTGGCGATGTTTCCTGACGGCTCAAGTCCTGGTCCCTGAGCCGTGGCTTTGCTGGAGTCTCCTTGAGCCATGCCGATCTCCACCTCGAAGGGGCTCTTAGAGATGTGCTGCCCTGCGAACAGCACCGTCACCTGCAGAGCAGAGAGGGGGGGCGTTAAGAAATGGGTCTCATGTTTTCTGTACGTGGTCTCTGGAAGTCCTGGAGAATTCAATATCAGAACATTTGATCTCTTCTCTGCTTTCTGTCTCACCACTATCATCTCTCTCCCTTCATCTCCCTCTATCCCTCTCTCCAACACGGTCTCAGCAGGTGTCTGTCTAACATGAGTCTGGTTCTGATCGAGGTTCCTGCCTGTTAAAGGAAGTTTGTCCTTGCCGCTGTAACTTGCTAAATGCATCAAAATGTCTGAATACTTGATCTGCTCTGCAGTGAAATTGGTTTTAAAAAGACCCACACTCGGCTGTCTGCATGATGTCAATGTGAGAATAAATGCTGTATGCATTCACTGATTTTGTGACCACAAATTGTTTTCTGACACAATAAATGTTTATATATACCTCACTGTTTTTTGATCAGCAGTTTGCCTTAAAAAAACTGTTTATCTTTTTAAATAATCAGATACTCTCTGTCTAACTTAATTAAAAAAAAAGTTTGTATTTATAAAACCAGTCTTGCTCTTATTTGTTTGTGAAAGTTGATATTTTGGTTTTTATTGAGGTCTTATATTCTTTTTTATACGTATGTCATGTGGATCTGGTCTCCATCACACCCACAAACATGCTTTCATATTTTCATAATGTGCTCTTTATTTTTTTTAAATCAATAAGCAAACTAAAACTAAACTAAACTTTGAGCTTTAGTCTTTGGTTCAGTGTCTAAACGTTTACTTTGTGAACCTTCAGATAGCCTGACCTCACAAATGAACACCTATGAACGCTGTGACACCTGAGTGAGGCAGGATTTAAACACCTGTACAGTATAAATATGTTTTATTAGACCTAATACAAGTGTGTTAAAGGAGTGATCAGGGTTTTATTTGATGTGATTTGACCTGTTTTAATAAAAATATGTTGACTTTTTAGTTTTTTTGTTAAGTGATGCAATGCAGTGTTAAATATTTTATTTTCAGAGCTTCTGTCTACACCAGTTAACAATAACATGCTCTTTTCTTTACTGTAAAGTAATCCCTCACAGAACTGGTTTGATTTTATACAGATGCGCTCATGTTTGGAGGTTCTGCAGAGTTTATTTTAAGATTTTATGTGTTCAAAGTTTTTTATGCTCGGGCGAGAGAGTGGAAGAAATTGAAAGTGTGCAGCTCTGAGGAAGTAAAAGTGAGGGAGGGAGAGACTTTTCTCTGGAAGAGGAGAAGTGAAAGAGATGGTTTTTTTCCTGTTATTAGACAGTTGAGTGTAAAACAGAGAAAATAAAGAAACATGAGCTCACTGGTTTGAACCTCTTGCCCATTTTGAAACAGCTGCCAGAGGAGATCAGACTTAAGTCAGTCCTTTGTTTTATTTCATTACTCAAGACACATTTTTACTGAGAATTTTTCTGTGATTTTATTTAATTTAAACTTTGATTTTATTTGTCTGTTTTTTAAGTATGTATGCTTTTAAGGTTTTTATTATTATTAATTTAATTATTATTTCAAATTATTAATATTTTTTTAAATTATTATCATTATCATTTAACTTCCAGAGAGAAACTCAGAACTTTAGTACTAATGTTCTGAATCATATAACTATCATACAGTGTAACAGTGAGGTGCAGAGAGCCTGAATGCAGTCTGCATGGTGACATTCAGAGAATCACCTGTGTGTAAATGGATCACAGGGTGAACATGCAGAGTTCCTCCAGCTGTCAGGTTACTGCAGCAGAGTTTAAAGTTGCATTAAATGAAAATGCTAGTAGTATCAGAGTATCAGCTCACCTTGTGCATGCCTGTGACTTTGGGGATGTAGTAGACGGAGTAAGTCCGGTTCTTGTCGTTGTTTGCCGTCACTTTAGCCTGAGGACATTTTTAAAAAGGTTAGCACAAACACAAACAGCTCTGTTATAACGTCTGAACATGATGAACCCTCAGAATCTGACCTCCTCTCTGTGTCCTGCCGGATCCTCCACGTAAACCAGAACCTCTCCCATCCCTGCACTGATGGTTTCCACCGTGAACAGCGCCTTCTTCATCACCACGTTACCCACGGGCTCCACACCTTCACAGGGGAGAGACAAAGCGTTACATCACGTGATGCAGAAACTCTGCAGCTGATGAGCTTCATGTTTCTAACTGAGCTCAGAGAACATGAGGAGGATTGTTGTGTTGCATGCTCAAACACAAAGTCAGTGAATGTGAAAATGTCCTGACGTCACAGGGTAAAAACTCTTCCTACTGTTTGAGCTTTATGATGAGAAGTTTTCACTGCACAGAGAGAGAACGAGAGAGGAGAGAGCTCTACAGAGAGGAGGGGAAAACTTAAATTAACTCCAGGTTTAGGTTTCGTTTAAACTTGGGCAGAACCTGACTCAGAATTTCAGATTTATCTGTTCAAAGCTTTGACTATTCGTCCCTTTTTCCGTTTAGCGTCACCCACAGACAGATATGACAGCTCCTCACTGCTGGTTATCTGCTCGGGCACAGCTCTGCAGGAGTCTCAGGTCTGACTTTTTGGAGACTCCATGATCAGAGATCTTCGTGCAGCCTGTCGTTTTTACTTCGATCATCTTTCCGCTTGAAGTATCTAAACCAGCTGGCTTTTAACTGATCAGCTGAGCCAAAGTTAGCAGCTGCTCCGCTGGCAGCTCCAGGAGCTTCATCAGAGCGTTGGAGGGAGTCAGATTAAACTGCTTTATTCATGCTTTTATTCAGTATGATCCCCAGGTCTGATTGTTTAGGATGGGAGGAACCATCTGTGAATGATGCATGCTCCCAGAAAAGTTTACAGCTGCTGTTTTTGTGCATCGATCTGTGTGCAGAGACATGCAGACAGCTCGGAGGCTCCTGGACGATGATTCAACAACCTCAATACTCAATGAGACATAACTGGTTCAATAAAGGTTTAATATTTTTCTCTTAAATGAAAAAAAAAACTCCAAAATGTCTCATGCAGATTTTAGTGAGCGTGTAGAGAGACAGAGAGAGAGAGAGAGAGAGAGAGAGAGAGAGAGAGAGAGAGAGAGAGAGAGAGGGGGAAACGTTCTCCTCCTCGGTGTAAACACTCAGCGCCCTGATTCAACCTCTTGGACCAATTCAACGTTTTTGGGTTGATCGCTGTAAACATCGAAATCCTTCCTGCTCTAAACTCAACCAGCTGCTCAGCTCTGAACAGCTGCAGCTGTGTGTGTGTGTGTGTGTGTGTGTGTGTGTGTGTGTGTGTGTGTGTGTGTGTGTGTGTGTGTCTGTGTGTGTGCGTGTGCGTGTGCGTGTGTGTGTGTGTGTGTGTACCTGGCCCATAGGCGCGGGCTTTCTTGGGGTTGAGTTTGGGCCGTAGAGGAGCTCCAGGCTTCAGTTTGGCTTTGGGGAACTGGGACAGGTAGGTCATGACGGAGTGCTCGTCCACGTTGGGGTCCACTATCTCTTCAGGTGTGATCACCTGAGAGGGGGAGAGAAGAAGGACCAGGTTTTTCCTTGTTGCATGTTTACTGACGGAGCAGACGGAGGCTGCAGCTGCTCGGCCTGCAGCAGGGCCTGATTAGTTTCCATGGAGACGGTTCGACACAGAAATCAACGGAGCGCTGGTGTTCTGATTTAAACATCGAAACCACAAAACAACGGCTTCCTGAGCTCAGAAAGTACCTGAGACAGACTCACGTGCAGAGCAGACACACACACTCATCACACACACTCTCTGTCTGATTGTAGAACCACAATGATGGCACAGACACACACACACCCCTGTCTGACAGCTGAACCACAGAGACAACAGGGGACAGACACAGACAGTTTCTGAGCTGAGAGCGGAAGCAGTGGCGACCACAGAGCTCAGTGTCAGCACGCAAGGCTGTGCCAACTATCGACACGGTGCCATCAGCCAAACATCACCAGAGACCAGAACGACATGAACAACGAGCACGACCTTCATCCAACCAGCTCCTCTGTTCAACTCTTCATCCAGGACACACACTAACTCGATCCAAGTACGGACTGTCCTGGTTCAAAACTACAAACCAGGACAGTATGAAACTGATCAGCTGAATTAGTTTAAATGTTTTAAGGTTCAAATGAAGAATCTGATCATCTCCAGTCTCTTATAAAAATAGAATCTGTCCCAGAGGATAGTTTTGACCAATCAGGTGTGTCCTCCTCCGTTACTGCACGCTCCCTTTCAGCTTGTTACTGTTATGTTCTTCAGGTTAACTGATTGCATCGCAAACCATATCCTGCTCCTTTTGTTTATACTCTACAGTTTACTGATGGTGCCAATGAGATGCAAACTATCTCTCAGGCTTATGTTGATAGATTTGTCGTTTACCTTCTGTGTGTTCGTCCTGTGCTTCTCAGCAATTAGAACTTCTAAAACCTGGTTTATACTTCTGCGTTGAATCGTTGACGTAGCCTGCGCCGTAAGTCTGTGTAGCTCTTTTTCGACACAGAAGCCTACACGTGGAGCCTGACATGCGACACAGATCCCAAGCCCTGTGATTGGTCTGCTCGATGGCATTGCATTTCCTGCATTTAAAGCACTTCTGAATTCACCGTCCTTTTAACTCCTCCGACATCTCCTCTCTATTCTTGTAATCATTGCTATATGATAAACAGCAACATGTATCAGTTTTAAATTAACATAATACACTGGGAAATCGCTGGGAAAAGCAGAACACATAGCGAGGCCGGAAACAGGTGACCCGACTACCATAGATATCACACTGTCCCTAAGTGTTTCAACGTGTATTTTACCTGTGGGATGCCCAGCCAATCGTCAGCTTGCTGCATGGCCTCGCGTGCGTTATCCACCGGTTTGGTCTGATCCCACTGGTCCCAGTCAGGACACAGACCTGCATGAGAGACACAGACCAGCAGGGTGATAAACCATCATACATACATAGACTTAAACACAAACTCATCAGGATAATACACACTTGTCTGCTTAAACCATCATAAAAAATATTAGTAGTAATAACAGACATATTTGACATTTACAGCTGCACACCTCTACCTCTACCTCCCCCTGAAGTGTGTTTACATTATTGAATATATTTTAGTTATATATCTTAGATTTATTGTTTTTGAAGCCATCATTTAAACCTGTTAAATAGAATTTGGGATGTTAATATTAAAGCACATAACATTAAAGCAGAGGCCTCTCTTGTTTTCCTGGAGTGTAAAACAGGATCAGTTTTCCTGTTGAGTTAAAACAGACGTTGAAAACTTCTTGTGCCAGTCTCTGTGATTGACTCCACATTGAGCATGGAGGACTTCCAGCTGATAACATAAGAATTTCAAACCTGTCTGATTTCGGCATGTTTCTGCTGCCAGGCGTTCAGACACAAACTGAGTCAGAGGTTAGTTCCCTTTCTGACGTCGGCACGTTTTTATTTCTGACGATGTTGGAAAGCTTTAGCTGCAGGAGGAACAAATCTTCTGCTGGATCTTTATCTGCGGCTTCAGACCGCCGGTGATCCGCAGGTATGTCAGACATCCCGAGCATGTAAACAGAAACCTCCTTCAAGCTTCACTTTCCTTCACCTCCCCCTCCTCCCCTCCCCCTCCCCGCCCAAAATCCCTCTGTCCTAATTTTACAGGAGCATAATGAGAAGGTTCAGGTCCTCTCTGTTAAGCTCATCACCCCTCCACACTTTTACTCCCACACAGATGAGACTCTTTCCCTGACCTGACCTCAGACCTGCAGCTGTCAGTCACTGCTGTGTGCAGACAGTTATCTGTTTAAGGCAGACTAACATCTAAAGCTGTGTTTTCAATGTAGTAAATTTCCCCTGGGCCAGAAACTTTGAGGGGATTTCCAGAAACCAGGGTCTAAATATTTCCCGTAAAGAGTCCCTGCTGTGGGCGAAGTGCTTTCTGAGGAACCTTTAAAGTGAGGCGTGCAGTTTGAGCAGTGCATCTTATTTCAGCTCCTTCTTATTAAATCTGCAGACACGGACCGGTATGTTGTATGTTTTATGCTTGCCACACTTCAAAGCATCAACAATGTGCAAAAGAACAGAAAACATCAGATGAAGTCAGGGACCTGCGGAACATTTATCCTGAAACCAAAATCCAATGGTCGTCATTGGTGCACAAATAGACCAAGAATTAAAGGTCAAACATTTGTTGCTTTTCAGACATCATGGGACTAATTCTCCTCATCGCTGCAGATCTTTAGTTTGCAGATGAAACACAGACAACTTTCAATTGTCCCCAAAGTAAAAAGTTCTGGGGATGCACGGACACAATTATTTGGGCTTCCCAGTTATCACCTCTCTGTGGGAAACACAATCTATTCATCTACAGACGAAGAGACGTGATGACATCTAAAAGGAGAAGTCAGAGGCAGACAGCGCACCCTGCTGTTTAAAGAGGGGACCAACATTCATTTCTCATCTCACTGATCTGAATCATCTCTTATATGGACAGATTGTCTGATGAAGAACTGTTAGTCAAAGAGCTGCAGAGTGTGGAGAGCCTGATCCTCCTCTCTAGCATTACTTGGTTGGTGTTAACTTCAGTTTCTTGCTTTGGGGAAAACACATGCACATCCCACACTAAAACATCCTGGTCCTTATCCTCCATTCACCTCAGAAACACACTCGACACATCACCACCTCCAGCACTACCGTCCTTAAACCACAGGAACACAAACACTCACCTGGAGCACAGCTGTCAACCAGCGCTCCCAGAGCCCGGCCCGTCTGCCAGTCCCTGCTGAAGTTGGTGATGGGCAGCTCGGGCAGCTTGTTCTGGATCCATCCCAGCAGCCTCTGCTTTGGCGTCTTCTGTCTGCCGTCATCAGACTCCTCATCCTCATCCCACATGGGCATGGAGATGGAGTAGTGCAGGATCAGGGTCCAGATCAGACCAAGGATCAGTTTCAGGTTCCCATCCACAATGGCTTTAGAGTCTGGAGGGCAGAGAAGGAGAGAGGAAGAAGATTTAGAGTCATGTCTGCATGTGAGGACAGATGTTTACGAGAGCTTTCCTGAGGTAAAAAAGGGCTCCAGGATTTTCAGATGCAACCCTCCAAGATACAATCATGAATGTAACAAAACACAGAGAGGAGACAGAAGAGTTGACTTTAAGGGAACAACTTGTTTTAAATTTTTATTTAAAGCTCAGTGTCTTTGTGATCTGTCTGTGATATCTGTCTCTGTGATCTGTCTCTGTGATCTGTCTCTGTGATCTGTCTCTGTGATCTGTCTCTGTGATCTGTTTGTGATCTGTTTGTGATCTGTTTGTGATCGGTCTCTGTGATCTGCCTGTGAGCTAATGTATAGCTGTGTTTAAGGAGGGGTGGGATGCATGCCGGGGAATCATCGAGCGTGGACTGATCTCAGGAGAGAGTAAATGCTTACTTCCTCCAGGATCTTTCAGGGCCTTCAGTGCACACTTTAGTCTGGCTTCCTTAACAATTAGAGTACTGAGACTAAATCAGTATCAGGACTCAAACTGCAGAAACCCCACCCTCCAAAACATGAGCAGTGTTAGATTATTCATCACAGCGTATGCAGACGACACTCTCTAAAATCCAGATGACTTTAGTCCCTCTGTTGTGTCATTTTTAAAGCTCCTGTGAGGATTTTTTTCTGGTTATGAAATAGACTTTAAACCTGAAACCTCTCAATGACCAAACAAAAACATTAGCATAAATATCATTGATTTCTACATAGTTATTTCAAAGCCTGAAAATGCTGCCAGGAGGTGGGGTAGGTGCAACCTGAAGTGATCAAGTGCATGCAACCTTTTTCTTCATTTTTACAGCAAAGTTAGCATAGTAACTATAGAATAGAGATGGGCGTTTCAAGCCAAAATACTATTTGATAATCACTGGCATTTATAAGTGACAGTGACTATTAGCAGTCACCGTGTGGCGGGAATACTGTATTACAACCAGGCACCGGTGAAAACGATGAAATAATTTACTTTTAAAATGAGATAATATTCACATTAACTCTTCGATTTTTAATAAGTGAAGGAATATTCGAGCGTTCGAAAATCATGTCCCATCACTTCTACAGAATATTTAATCCATATCATGCATCCCGACATTAAACTCTAAATACAGGTTTAAAAGTCAGTCTGAGGAGTGAAGAGAGGCGAGGTAGTGAAGGAGAGACTGTAAGGATGAGCAGAGTGGAGACATTTCTGGATAATCTTTCTGCTAAAGTTACATAAATGAGAAATATGAGTCTGTGCCAGAGATCGTAAGTTTAGAACATCCGTGTTGTGTTTCCGTGTTTGCATAAATTGTGTTTGTGATGAAATCGTGTCAGGTCTAAACTCCTCATGAACACAGAACAGCACGTCCTGCAGCATGTTCGGCTGTTCCAGGTTACTACTGAGAGATTCCTCTGACAGGAACACAGCAAGGAGTGATGCAAGAAGCTAGCCCGGGCATGAGGGACACACACACACAGACACACAGACACACACACACATTGCACAAGAGGCAGCAGATCAGCAGGATGATTGCAGGTCGAGCCTGGAGGAAAGGGTGGAGCTCTCCCTGCTGACTGATGAGGACAAAGTTAAGGAGGAACGCTCTGAGTTTGAGGGTTGGAGGTGCTGATGGATATCAGAGAGGTCTGAGTCTCTCTGCAGAGCGTCTGAAAAGTTAAAGTTCTGGGCCTTTAATAGAAAGGTGGGTCTGACAGCAGCTGTGTCCAGTTAGCAGTTTTCACTCTGTGGTGTCAGACTTTACAGCAGCATGGAAAGAGACAGAGAGGCTGAAAAACAACAGAGCAAACATGTTCTGACAGCAGGGCTTCAGGCTGATCTGGATCAAGATCTGCTTACTGTGTGTCATCTCAATCTGCTCTGTTGTTTTATGGACTGGGATAAATGTTGGAAGCAGCAGCTCAGAGATCTTTAATCAGCCTCATTCTGTGCTTGTTTTTGTGTCTATGAGGGGGCTGCAGTGAAGGAGTGACGGGGCTGCAGTGAAGGAGTGAGGGGCTGCATTTGGGGGCTCTGGCTCCTGAAAAGGCTGAATATCTTAAGGCTCCAGAGGGAGGGGTTGAAAGATGTTTGGCCAAGAGCTGCAGCAGGAGTTTGAGGACAGGGTCAGGATGGAGGGGGGTCCAAACCAAAGAAAGGAGGGGGGTTAAATTCCATGCATGATAAACAGAGAATCTAAACAACAAGCAGGTCAGGGAAATAAAGGCTCAGAGGAGGAGGAATAGTAATTCTAACAGAGAGAAACTCATGCATGCTTTAAAGGGGATTGTCTCCAACATGCAGAACTCAGACATGGAGATCTTCCTCAGCCGGCTGCTCGTCTGAATTCATGTCCTGAGAGATTTACTCTCAGGCTGCCAACCCTGTGATGCACAACATGTCAGCTGCTCCCAGTGGAAAAACACAGGATGACACATGGCGATAAAGCAGAACAGGGTCAGAACAAGGGGCTGTTTGGATGACCCATCACCATGGGAACTCTGAGTGAACCAGACAGCCAGAGCAAGACTGAAGGAATGACAGAGAAGAAGAAGTGGAAGAGGTAAACTTAAGAGAGGAAAAGAACAAGGGAGGAGAAACTCTGAGGGAGAGGAAGAGAGAGAAATGTTGCCTGAGGACATGAAGATAAAAGTAACAGCTGTAAATTCATGTGCTCTGATTGGAGGGCATGAGCAGAGCGTGCATGAGGACCACATGCTGGTACATGCTGCAGGAATGCAGATCAGCTCAGGTAAAGGTGTGTCACATAGCAGGCTGTCAGCCGGCACAAACACAGAGAGAGATAGAGAGAGAAAAAGAAGGATAGTGAGAGAGAGAGGAGAGAGAACAACATCACCTGGGCAGAGGACGAGACTGAGGAGGGATGATATATGACACACAAGTTTGTAACACTGCTACTGCAGCGGAAAAGGTTTGCCCGGGTATACGCTGATGTTTTTATTATTATTTTTAAAGTATCATGAAATGTTTATTATCCCTGAAATCTGTGCATCCTAAGCTGAGGTTATGTCATTTCTTGGTCATTTCTTGAATGATTTAAATATCTAAAATTCAAGTTATCTGCGTTATGTTAGAAATATTAAGGTTTTGCCCATATAAGCTTCGCTTTTTGTTTAATAAAAAAAAAAAAATCTTCTTCCTAAATATCAAACCGTTTCATCTGATGAGCAAACTGAGTCCAGTACAGAGCATCATCTCAACCTGCACTCCTCTTCACAGTGTTTGTTAGGAGATAAACTCATGCTCCGAATGTGTGTGTGTGTGTGTGTGTGTGTGTGTGTGTGTGTGTGTGTGTGTGTGTTGCCCTTCGACTCATACACAAAAACACAAAGCCACTAAACATGAGAGGAATCTGCAAACATTCCCGTCAGACCTCAGAGCAGCGAGCCTGACGGAGCCCATATACGGACACAGACCGCCGCAGACTCTCCTCTGCTGACTCACAAACCCCCTGCCCTTTGTACAAGTGTGTGTCTGACTGTGTGTGTGTGTGTGTGTGTGTGTGTGTGTGTGTGTGTGTGTGTGTGTGTGTGTGTGTGTGTGTGTGTGTGTGTGTGTGTGTGAGAGAGAGAGAGAGAGAGAGTCATCAGTGTGTATGCCACCCTTTGGAGAGTATGCGTGTCTGTGGCTGATGCTCATTTTTGCCCCCAAATCTCCCATGAGTCATCTGTTTGGCTCGCTGCTGCAGCCCCCCTTCTGACATCGCTATGACATCATCGCACCCCCTGACCCCCTGCCTGACCTGATCCCAGCCACAGACTCCCAGCCTCTCAGAGAGGAAGGGGGAGGAAGGGGGAGAAAGAGGGGAGAGAGGGTCGACAGCAGCAGGAAAAGCTTCTGCACAACATTCAGGTGGAGCTGCAGCATCTGGAGCTGATTACTCCTGAGATGAGAGCGAGCAGAGGAGCGGAGAGCTGCTCAGGTCTGCTGCTGCCTGTCGCTGTGACAGTCCGTCATTCAGACCAGATTTTGTAAAAGTCAGAGTACATCAAATCATCTGAATAATGCAGGAGAAACATCCTCCAGTACAAATCAGACAAAGACTCTGACGATATTAAGGATTAACGGGAGAGAGGGTTAGGGGCGGGGCCTTCTTGGAACAGATTGGAATGGAATGGATCAGATCAAAGGAGAATAGAATGGAATGGATCAGATCAAAGGAGAATAGAATGGAATGGATCAGATCAAAGGAGAATAGAATGGAATTCTGTGATTGGCTAAAGCCAAATAAAAACAGTGATTAATTCTAGACAGCAAAGAGACACCAGGGACGACCATATTCATGTCAAACTAATCTGAGTAATGGGTTCGGTCACATGTACAGACCTCTGCCTGTTGACACTGTGGTAAAAACTCTTCAGCACCTCTATTCATGACAACTGTACAGGCTGAATTAATAACAGCTTAAGGGTTAAAGGGAGGTAGGATTAGGGGCGTGGCCTCTTTGAGTGACAGGTGGAAGGTCCTAGCTGTCTGCTTGGTGTCCCCTCAGCTCATTTAGTCCCTGAACATTGACCTCTGGTACATCAGATCATTTTCAAAAGCTGCAAAATTATCATAGATATGTTTGTTTCAATTATTCTGCTAAGGAGTTATTCTTACATAATATATATATATATATATATATATATATATATATATATATATATATATATATATATATATATATATATATAATATATATTTATATTAGGGATGAATAAAGTATATTCTATTCTATTCTATTCTTATGCAGAAGCTTTAAAAACTGAACAATGTATTTACCTGAACATAATACAGGTGGTTTAATACCTTTAAGTTCACCTGAAAAAGTATGATTGTCTTAAATTTGGGACTTTAAATTTTGTAATTCTGATATTTTTGATAACAGTGGACGGCTCCTCTGATCTATAAAGTGTCTGAGTCCTCGTTTAGACAACATAGCTTGTTAACGACAGAAAGGTTTTCATTTGTGTTTATAGAAAATAACAGCGTCGGGAAAATGATCTGCGTGCACACAGATCTGCAAAACCCACGGAAAACAGTGGAACAAGCATGCCAGGCCAGCAGCTGGTGGTATGACTTTGTTATGACATACCACAGAAGAAGAACATGAACCTAAGTAGTGTACAGAGACCTAATTGCACATGGCTGTTAGACTAGGAATGTAATACACCTGTAGGAATCGGACTGTGATGCCACCGATGTCACCTGATCCGTGTATCGTCAGTTTACACAGCAACAGAAGGACATGTTTCAAAAGGTTAGTGTTTTCAGCCACCCAAAATGCACACAACCATAGTTTATGGTTACTGTTGAATATGTCTCAGGTGCACTGGGATAATAACTCAGGATGGAAGTTTGACTCCAACCGAGGTCACTCTGTCCACATGAACCATGCACGGCTACTTAACCATATCAGGTATGTGAGGACTAATCTGGTCTAACTCTCTCCCTCTCTGCTCCACCTTTCCTTTTCTTCCTTTCCATTTCACCTGGCGATAAATTGACAAGGTCTTACATCAATCGAGAAGCAGCAAGTAGATCTGTGCGATGTGCATCGCATGGGACGCTATGATGTCATATTCTGCAAATGGCAGCCAGGACAACAACTGGCTGAGCACAAAGAACCAGCCATGAGAGTCGCACTCGTATATGATTTGTGTATTTAGAGAGGTCTTTTTACTCTGCCTCTGAGGCCGGTCGTGACTCGACGATCGTCCAGAACACAGAGACTCTAAAGTAGGCAGAGTTATGATGCTGACATAAAATAATGGTTATCAGGCAGCTGAGACAGAAAAGTCTATCGCAGGGTTTTGAATCGACAGGTGACAGACCAACAGGTAAAACAGTCTGTTAGCTATGTTAGAGTTTCTGTAACACTCCTCAAACATCTGTCTTTAATCTGACATTCAGAATGAACGCCACAAAGAGAGAGAGAGAGAGAGAGAGACATTTAGACAGGACTAATTCACCTGAGGAAGACTATTTTGATATTCACAGGGTCACACACACACACACACACACACACACACACACACACACACACACACACACACACACACACACACACACACACACACACACACACACACACACACACACACACACACACACACACACACACACACACACACACAATAAGGCATGACTGGAAAACAGGGAGTCATCGGAGTGATGAAAACCCGGTCAAACTGAACACTGAGAGGAAATGTCACACATTCCACACTGCTCTTATCAAACACACACACACTCACATCCACACAAACACACACAAACACTCACACACATCCACACTCTTCCAAACACATCCAAACACACACACACACACACATCCACACACACTGACACACTGGGCTGAAAACGCTTGTGAACATTTGCTCTGCAGCGGTGACATGACTTTGTATCCTCAAACATCCTGAACACATTTTTTGACCTGCAGCTCACTCTCTCCCTCCTTCCCCACCTCCCCCCCTCTGACTCCATGCAACAAGCCACACTGGAGCTACTACACTTCCTCCTCTTCCTTTCTACTCCTTCCAGTCATCCTCCCTCCCTCCACTCTACTCCTTCACTCCCTCCGCTGGAAAAAGTTCCTCCTGGTTTTTTAGCCTTAAAAGGGCAGAAGCAAACTGGATCCTGGCAGCCCTCCCATTCCCTGAGCTCTTATTACAGACAGAGGGAGGAGGAGGGGGAGGACAGGACAGGGGAAGGGAAAGGAGGCAGTGGGGGAGGAGGGCCAAGGAAGAAAAGAGAGGAGAACAGGCAGAGAAAAGTGCTGTGTGGGGCATTTTTAAAGCCCGCAGTGACAACAGAAGCTGCTGGGATGAGTTTGTTTGAGAGAGGAGAGAAGAAGAGGAAGAGGAATGAGAAGAGAGAGGTTTAAAGAGAGCGAACAGGAGGAGAGACAGGCATGGAGTGATGAAGGCTTAATAAACACCACACAGTTTTAATCATCAACATATCATCACACAGACAGCAGGGTCAGAACTTTTAGAGCGACCCTCTCAGGCGAGGTCCTGGCCCTCCAACTGACCGAGTCTGTTCGGAGATAAAAACTTTGAACCCAAAGACAGAAACAGAAACTCAAACTTTTATCTGGGGCAGATTTCTCAGAGGAGAAGGTTTACGTGGACAGCTGACCTGTCGACTGCAGGTTTGTGTGTCAGTGACGGAGTCTGTTGCTCCGTGTCTGCGTGTTCAGTGTGAACATGAGGCGGGGGGTGACGGGGCATGTCTCCAGCTCTGATGTAATGTAATAGTCTAAATTCCAGTGAAGTGAAAGGGGAATGTTCACTGTACTAATCCTCAGGATTCACTCCACCAATCTCTCTCTCTCTCTCTCTTTCTCTTTCTCTCTCTCTCTCTGGTGCAGACAGGAAGTCATGCTGATGATAATGAGCGGGCAGGAAGTGATCCATTCTGACCGCACTGGAAAATGACTCTCTGTTATCTCTCTCTGCTCCCAAACACTCATCATTTCTCTCTCTCTTTTTCTCTTAGGAGGAGATCTGGAATAAAACAGCTCTGATACTTTAAATCTTTATACGGTCCCGTGTTGGGCCCTCTCTTAATCTAGAAACTGACTCTATAGAACTAGACATCCAGGCAGCTGTGATTACTCAGGATCCTTAAACAGGTTCCTTCACATCTCTGACCTGATATCATTCAGGTGAGAAACCTGGGAGTAGGAAGACAATAAGTTACACCTGCAGCAAACATGTAAAATGTGGAGTCATATCTGAAATTATCTCTGCTGCAACTTGATGAATATGGATACACGACATACATCAGTCTGACAGACTATCAGACGATGATGTGAATTATTTCTTATTTATTGTCTTAAAATTTTACAACAACTGATAAAAACTGCTTTCATCTACTTCCCACCTACAGACACAGCAAAGGATTCATAAATCTGTGTCATTTTTTAAATAAGTCTGCAGCCTCCCTTAGATCATCTTCTCCAGATCTGACAGGTTAAAGAATTCTGGTTCTGGATCAGGACCTGGTCTGTTGTGGTCTAAAAGCAGTCTCATCTCTCTTTCCTGTGTTTTCACAAATAAAATTAAAGGCTTCAAAAACCTGAAACTGTTTCTGTAGACTCTCTGGGATAAGTCCAGGTGTAGTGGTTTTGGATCAGGACATGGTTTCCTGAAGCCTTTTCCTCAGTAGATGAATCAGAAGCTGACTTCAGCGTCATGATGTGTTGCCTTTCTGTTTGTACTGTTTTGACGCAACTAACGATAAGGCTAATAAGCTTGAAAGTTAAAGGGAGCTAAAGTGCATAGTGTTGTGATGTCAGAAAGTTGCTTCCTCTGTTCAATGATCATCTGAGAGATAGAGATAGAGATAGAGATAGAGATAGAGATAGAGATAGAGATAGAGATAGAGATAGAGATAGAGATAGAGAGAGAGAGAGAGAGAGAGCTGGGGCACAGGTGATCCAAAGTGATGCAAACACTTCATCTGTCCTGAAAAGAACCGTGCAAACGTTTGTTGTGTGATTCACACACTCACTGTGATCACTGTTATGATTTTGTTCAGGATTATATCCTATCGTGAGACACAGGACACGTACCTCACTGTGATGAAGATGTTTCCGTCTAGAGAAAAAATTCAGACATACCAAATTCACCTGCAGGCTAAATATCAGTGCAGAGAACAACCAGTACTCTGAGAATTACTAAACAGCCTTCAGGTGTCTCAGCCTACCTCACAGACTTCCGTTCACTCAGGCTCTGTCCCTGCAGTCTGCAGGTAAAGGAGGCTATTATAACTAAAACCTTTTCAATGAATGAACTCAACCTAACTCTATTCTTCATGTTTCACAGAGCCGCCGTCTGAAACAATACCTCAACAGAGCACGCTGAACAGTACAACCTGCTGCAGTATCAGCATGAAGACGAAGAATTCTGAGCTGGACCTAATTTATAAGAGAGGATGGATAACTCCTGCAGGTTTCTGTCCTCTTTATCAACACAGAGCACATTTCATGATTATGCAACACCGTGAGAGGAGGAGACGGACGGTTGTTGCCACACAGGCGTCTGTCTCAACCTGCACAGCTGTGCTCCCAGGCAGTGTCGGATCATCAGGTACACGCTGTCATGCCGCTGCTCTGTGTTTAACTTCCTGCATCACAGACGGATGATGGGAAGAGTTTTTTTCCAACGTTCTGTTTCCACAAACTGCTCGCTGGCTCAATCAGACTCTGAGGTGTTTTTTTTAAGATGCTGCTGACAACAGGCTGACACTGAAACATCGCTATTCCATTACAGGAACAAACTGCTGAACAGAGTTAGAGCTTCATCACACACTAACAGGAGGACGCAGGTGAAGGGAAGGAGCCTGTTCAAACATGAGAGTGATGAGCATGGTGGAAAAAGCTCATCAGCTGTCTCTGCATGAAACAAGACTGTCCTCATAGGAGTCAAGATACAGATGTTAGACATGAGAGATAAAACTACACACACACACACACAGACAGTAAGAGAGTGTGTGACCAGAGCCTCCGCTCACACCTCTGCCTCTCTATGTGGACCGAACACACATCTCCCTCTCTCTAATCATGGGTCTGCTGCTGCTGCCAGGTCATGTGGGGTTTGGTCACCACTGCAGAGAGAGAGAGGGATTACCTGTCAGGCTGAAATATCATTACAGTGAACACTATACTGCAGAGAGGGTTGGGAGAGACAGCAGAGTGTCTCAGAGAGCGTGTTCTGAAGAGAGATAAAGATCCTGAGGTCCTTGTGTTCTTGAAACTCAAGCATTGACATAACAGTAGAGAGAGCTGAAAACCTGAACACATAAGAAACAATTCTAATCAGTGAGATGAAGAATGAGCATTGATTCCCTTTTTAAACAGCAGAGGACGCGGTCTGTCTCTGACTTCTCTTGTTGGACAAATAGTCTGTATAAACCAAGCAGCAACCTCCAGCCTGAAGTGCTAAAAACTGCAGTTCATTGAGTGTCCACTTAAGGCTGCCACAGGAAGTACCAGAAACCACACACACACCCATTCAAAAAGCCGATCTTCAAAATGAACATGTTTACAGCCTGGTACAAAAATGAGTTTAGGTCTGAATAGCTCATTTCTCTATCAGCACACACTGTACGGGGGCAACAATTTCTATAACTCAGCAGTTTAGAAAATATCAGGATTATGAGTTTTGCATGATGAGAGGCACAGCTGACTTGATTGACAGATGGGAACACTGTAGCTGTTAGCAGGGAGGCTAAAGGCTCGCCTCTTTACCTCATGTTAGGTCGACCAGAAGTTTAGCATTTACAATATGGTACCTGCCGATGATCAGCTTCAAAACAGCGCTTCAGAAACAAACAGGTGACGTCACAGAGATTACGTCTGTATATTATGCAGACTAGACTCTATGGTATACATGTCACCCATCTGTTACTGAGGCAGAGTTTTGAAGCTGGTCATTGCTGCGTGCCATATTGGAAATGCTGAACTCAACCTACCATCTGGACGACCTAACATGAGGTAAAGAGGTGAGCCTTTTTGCTAACAGCTACAGTGTTCCCAATTGTAGTCAAGTCAGCCCCGCCCTTATTATACAAAACTCGTAACCTTAATACTTGAGTTATAAAACACTCTTTCGGATACCTTGTGTGCTAATAGAGAAATGAGCTATTGAGACCTAAACCGTTTTTTAGACCAGGCTGTAAACATGTTTATTTTAAAGATCGGCTCTTTGAATGGGTGTCTATATGTGGCTTACAGTGCTGCTACAGAAAGGTCCGAAGTGGACACTCGAGGAACTGCAGTTTTCAACACTTCTGAATCAGCTTCATATTTTAATACTGAAGGTTGCCACTTGGTTTCATAGTTTTTTTTTACCTCATGTAAAAATGTAACATCTGAAAATCATTAACTGAAAATAATCTCTTATTTAAGTCGGAGCCAGAAACCTGAGGTGTAACAAAGACAGTCTGAGGTTTCTCTGCAGCTTTGTGGGGACTGGTTCTTGGCAGAGTGCAGATATTTCCAGGAGGTCAGAGAGTGTGTGTCATAAAATAAACTACATGTTGTTTTTACGCAGATTAATCCAACAAGATAAACCCAGTAACTCATCTCTGAGCTTTAGTGGTGAGAGATTCTTTTACCTTTGGGTCCAATCCAAGATCCATGTTTGGTTGTTTTTGTGTTTATAACAAACTTCACCTATCACTACATTGTTTGATTCTCCTCAAGAACACTGAGGTGAAACAACAATCAGCTCTGGTTCAGGTGGAGCTACGTCAGTGACTATTTCCCATCCTGGTGCAGCATCTTCGAGGAGCTCAATCAGTTGGGTCTGTGCTCTCGGTAAAACTTTGTGTCTTTGTTTTTAACGTTTTGGACTGATTCAGTTCAGGTGTTTGTTCTAAACTCAGCAGCTTCTGGCTGTAACGTCTTATCAAACATTCACTTTCCTATCAAAGTCTCATGAGAAGAGCAAACACACCTGTCAAGGCCAGTTCGATGTGTGCCGTGGTGTGTGTGTGATAAATTTGGCAAGTGTTGCATGTAAATATTACAGCTGTTGCTCTGTTACCTGCACACCTGTGCACAGGTGCTAACCACAGCCTCACACAGCTGGAGGGAGGAGTCACAGGTGCACAGACGCTGGATTCAGGAGTCAGGAGGCCACAGCTTTCAGGCTGCTTTTTGGGTCCTGTCGTGTTCAGTGTTTCTTAAATTTGAACTCAAGAGCTCGTTTCTTACATGATTTCAGAACATCTGACCTTTTATTTTTTAAAGATGAATAAAGAGTTAAATGAACCCAATGACGGACCTCATGATTTAAACATTTGTGAGATCCCTCTGGTGTCTTGTTTGGTTGCCGGCACCTTCTGAAGGTGTCATCTCCCCTGGTTTTGTTGAATCTTCTGTAAACGGAATAACTCTGAGTTTCGAGCACTTATATGATGCACTGATGCTGACAGAATTCTGTGTTTAGCTCCTCTGTGACTTCATAAATGACACGTTTGCTCTTGTTTGTACGATCCGCACAAACACTGAGGTGAAACAAAGACATACTGTGATTTTACGAGGCTGCGTGGGGGACTATTTCTTGGCCGGGTGCAGAGGCTTCCAGGAAGTCGTTGAGGTTGGCTCGGAGCTGCCAGTGAAACCACTAATGTTATTCTTAATTGTCTTTTTGTGTGGAATAAACAAACGAGATACAACACGATGATTGGAGAGCTTAAGAGGTCCTGGTAAGGTTTATTTTTTAACCCTTTCATGCATGGATTGTCGTTATTGTTTTCAAATGATGTTTCTACATCTAAATGTGCAAAGTGACGTTCAGCTTTTTTTACACCTGTATTTTGAGCAGGTTACATAAGAGTCCTCTAGAGTGGACATCATGCTACACTGTCATAAAATGGTTTCATTTCATTTGTTTGAATGCACGGATAAAATAATTGAACTTTCTTCAACAAACACTTTTCAGTTTGTCACATGTCCTCAGGGATTTGGAGCACAAGTTCCAGTTCCTAGAAAGTTTTTTGGCTCATTCAGGAAAAATTACTCTTAATAAGCTCACACTGCTGCAGAAGATTTTACCTGGAACCCAGAACATCAGGCATTTTATGAGAGAGCAAAGAGGATGGATTTAAATTCAGACCAGAGCTCGACCCATACAAACAGATTCAATGAATCCGACATAATAACTCACCAAAAATATTCTTTCTGCTCAGAAAAAGCCCTCAAAGTTACCAAAGTTTTTCAGGAACAGTAAAATCTCCATATCAATGTCAATAAAAATACAGCCGATGATGCAAGACTTCTTTATCATCATCTTCTCCGAACATAAAATCAGGACTGAAATGGAACATTTTTTTTTTTTTACTCAGTTGTTTTACACGTCACAAGATTTCCATCTGCATACATCCCGTGGAATTGAAGGATTCCTGAGACGCATTTCTCAGCTTCCGTCTGCCATCTTGATTTTGACACATTTCTGGTGCACTTACAACATCTGGCCAATGGGTGGCAGTGTAGGGGGTGATGTGTCTGATGTGCAACTATCTCATAAAAAACTGATGCTTTAGGCAGAAGACAGCTTTAAAACAGCTGAGCTGTGAAGTGACCATAGAGCATGAAAGGGTTAAACTGTGGATGGTTAAAGGGGCTATTTATCTTGTTTCAGGTCTTTATGCTAAGCTAAACTAACCAGCTGTTAAATCACATTTATACTCACCGTTGGTGTAAAATGAGAGGTGCATTTTCCTGTGCTGTTTAACGTCTGCTTCATTACATTAATGTTTGTTTCTTGAGTGCTCACGTTGGTTTGACGATTGTCTCTCCAAACTCAAAAACATCCAGCGTTTAAACTAATTCCGATGTTTGATATTTTAATATATGATCCATAAGTGTTTGGTTGAAGTTGTAGTCTGACTTCACGCTCACTTGATAGGTGGAGTAAACGCTCAGCTTGCTTTAAGTAACTCTGGGTGCTCTTGCGTATCAATGACTGTTAACTCTCTGAAAGGAGGGGTGTGGACATTGAGATTCAAGAGATAGGAAAAGTGAAAAGTCAACTTCTTGTCTTAAAGGGCAGAAATGTTGTGAAAGTAAAGATTTAAATAGTTCTGGTGAAAGGAAGCAGAGAGAGCGAGAGAGGCAGGGAGCTGATGGCAGTTTGGTAATTTGTGGTGAGGGTTGCTGCTGGGTGTGCCCACTTTCTGCAACGAAAGGAGGAAGTACGAGAAGAGAGAGAGCTCCTCTCTCATCTTCAGATTACATGAGTCAAGAGGAGCATTTAGGGTGAGGGTGAGTCAGCTGCAGGATCAGACGGACAGACGGACAGACGGACAGACGGACAGACAGACAGACAGACAGACAGACAGACAGACAGACAGACAGACAGCGTGCTGACCAGGGTGGCTCTTTGTGCTCGCTGAATACCATCAGAGCAAAGTTTGTTCAAACGATCAGCTGATGTTAAAGTCAGGCAGATGCAGAAAGAGGCGTATATTTTTACAACAGAGTGAGAGCTCTGTCTCTAAATACACCTTACAGAGGATAATATCATATCTCCATCAGACAACAACTTCGATATCAACAGTTTCTTCTGATACTTCTCCCCGCTGCTGGGTGACTTTGGGGACTTTCAGCTCACCTGTTGTCTGTAGCAGGAAGCAGGAAGAGTGTGTAGAAATCATGAACACACACACACACACACACACACACACACACACACACACACACACACACACACACACACACACACACACACACACACACACACACACACACACACACACACACACACACACACACACACACACCTTCCCTCCAGCAGGCCCGGACAGAGACACTCATCTCTGACTCAAACAGACTCACACACCTCTTCCTCTCCATCAGACCTCCTCTCTGCTGATAAAGGCTTTTGTCACACAGGGACAGTGTCTCACTGTAATCCAGGTGTGGGTCAGGTGAGACATCTGAGGGTTTACTCATCTCATGCACCGTCAGCTCTGGATGAAGTGAAATTAAACTAATGCACCAAGGGTTTTAAGCACTTTTGCACGAGTCACAACTCTCTGCAGGAGCGCCCTGCACAGTGAGCCTTCTGTTCTCCACAGCTGATCTCAGAGTGACTTTAATTCACTTTCAGTGCGATTTAAACAACAAACTGACGGCTGATGTGAGTATGCAGGCAGCTGCATGCAGGCAGAGCCCATTAAACCCAGTTTTATGTCACTGAGTGTGGGCCAAGTCCTGTCTAATGCTGGTGAGCCCCCCGCCCCTCTGCACGACATGAGCACAGACAATAGCCCTGTGTCTCCCTCTGTGTGTGTGTGTGTGTGTGTGTGTGTGTGTGCGCAGGATCAGCCCTCCTGTCCCACTAGGCCTGAATCACATCCTGGCCCACAGAGTTTCGCCCGGCCCGGCCCGTCCCAGCTCAGTTCAGGCAGCAGGGGAACACTGAGAGCCGGGGGGCCTCTCTGTACTCAGACCCCCTCCTCCCAAAACAAGCAGAGTGCAATGTGGACAGACGAGACAAAAGCTGTGGACAGCAGGAGACGCCTGCTTCTGACTGAAAACACTCAGAGACTCCTCTGAACTCTTATCTAACAGGAGGAGGAGGAGGACTCCAGCTCTCTGATCAGGAACATGCTCAGCTCTATCAAACTCTGCAGACATGAACACATGCACAGTTTCTGTCTTCCTCTCTGACTCTGTGGTGCTGTCACTGTCCAGAAGTCAAAAAGACAAGTGAAGACTCGTGCAGACAGAGCAGGAGGCAGAGATCACCTGGCTGAAGAAGAGGAGTCAGAGGACAGTTTGCACTCATTCATTCCATCTCACGCTCTGCACACTCACACTGTGACTCACCTATGGACACCAGCTTGATGTTCTCCTTGTCCAGGAACTCCAGCGCCACCGACACGTTCTCCAGCTGCATCTGGCGGAAGGTGGGCCTCTGGTTGTACTTTCTCAACATCTTCTTCTGGGACAGGACCTCCAGGAGCCCGATGAGCCTCAGCCCGTCGCCCAGGTCCGTCTGCAGGTTTCCAATCCTCTTGTTGACACATTTCAGGTGCTCGTTACACCAACGCGTGAACGTGTTCTGCTGGATCTTCTTCCACGGCGCGTCCTCGGCCAGGTCCTTCTCCGTGGCGGGCATTTCTGCGTCCTTGTCCGCTGAGAGAGCGTTGGAAGCGGGCGCGGTGCTCTGGTGGAGCCGGGGGTGTGATCCGCTCATTTTTATGGGCTCGGCTGTCTCTCGGTTCGCTGGCTGCTTTTCTGGGTGGAGTCTGCTCAGCTCTGCGTGGCCGCTCCCTCTTTCTCTCTCTCTCGCTGTGTTCGCTGTCTGAGTCTGAGAGGAAGAGGAGAAGAAAGGAGAGAACATGAGAGAGAGAGACTTATAGCCCGGAGACAGAGATTCTGCAGAGAGGAGGAGGTTAATGCAGAAAAGGGAGTCACTCTGGATCAAACTGATGATATGTTTGCATGTGAGACACTTTTTCATGTCCAGAAAACAATGAGTCACAATTGACTCAGAGTAAAAGATGGTAGCCATTAACTTCAGACTAACTGGAGCTGTGGGGGAGACACAGAGGGAGGAGAGTCCTCCACACATTTTAACTCAATGAACACTAAAAGTGTCCAGAGTGATGCTTTAATATAACAGCTTTATGTTTAATTTAAAAAAAATCACAGAGAGGGGGGGACTTAGTTTCTCCTGGGTACTTTAAACATGTTTCAAAAGGGAATCTTTTATCTGCATCACTTTCTAAATCAAGACTTTCCCTCCTCATCCTCCTCCTTCTTCATCCCAGCATGTATGCAGTGATGCTGTGACTGTTGTAGCAGATAAACAGCCTCCACCAGCCTCCTCTTAATAAATGATCTCATCTCATGCTCATGTTTTTGCTCCCAGGCGACAGAGGAATAAATATTTGATCTGTCCACAGGGACTTGAGCCTCCTCATAAGGTCAAAGCGTCGTGTTTGTTTGTGTGTGAAAGCATCAGCAGCCACATTATTTCTCATGTATGTACAGAGCTCAAATCTGTGCCTTCAGATCAATATGTGTGTGCATGACCTCTGTGTATGCACAGCAGACCCCTGTCTCATCAGGTCTGCTCTGATGTTCTGACAGTCTCTTTTAAAGACGCAGGACGTGTTTATTTTGTAAGTTTTGATACATAAAAAAAGCTTTGAGTGGATGCTTCATATAAATCTGAAGTCAGGTCTTCCTCAGAGACAGCAGAGACAGATATTTGAGTAGTTTTGGGGGGTTATTTTAGATCGCACATACTGATATCAGTCCTGATACCGAGGTAAAAAGCCTGATCTGAATGTGGAGGATTGTGAGCAAGTTGTACGTCATGTGTTTGTGCAGCACCTTTGATTTTGGGAGAAGAATTATACAAAGTCAGCTGTTTGGAGATAGCTCACCTTTACTTAAATCAGCCATGCCACTAATTGTGCCTGTTTATGTATAACTCTAAAATCTTTAAAACAGGTGAGTTGTATATGAATTCAGCCCGTACAGTTGTCATGAATAGAGAAATTAGCTACAGAGACCCAAACTGTTTTTGAACCAGGTTGTAAAAATGTTTATTTCTGCTGTAACATTTTAACATGGGGCTCTATGGGGACTGACTCACTGCAGGAGACACACTCTAGTGGACACAAGGGGAACTGCAGTTATCAGCGATAAAGCACTGCCCATACTGCAGCTCAGTCCAGGGAACCAGAAAGAGTTTAATCTGCAGATGACATATGGATAAATCAACATTCTGTCAGTTTAATCACAGGCAGCATGATACCAGAGGCTCACACTAGAATAAAATATTATCATTATAAATTATATGACAAAATAAATTCAGCCTCTTGTGTCAGTCAGTGTCATTAATGGTGTCTGTTGTTCCTGCCATGACAGTAGGACCTCACTGTTTCTGTTCACTCATCTGCATGCTCTCTGAATCACTCAGGGGAACTCCAATGCATTACAACTGTTCCCCTCAGTGAGGTTTGTATGGTTACCATGGTTACACAGTAAACAATAAATGCTGATCTATTATAAACATAAAGATTGAAGTGTCTTCAGCAGAGAGACAGCCTGGCATTTCAAGAATTTATGAGGAAATGTGCACCATGGCGATCAGAAGATGAGAGTGTTAAACTTTCCAGTTAATTCTAATGAGAGGGGAGTTGCATCATGGGAAGTGTAGGATTTTTTAAGCTTGACTAAAAGTCACTTTATCTCCTCCTCTGCATGTGCCAAGAATATAATATTCACACTTCTTCCAGCTTTGTGAACACTGCAGAGTCCTTTAACATTACGGACTTTAACATTATGTGCATTCTTCTTCTCTCTGTGAGAAACAGAATCAGATATCAGCATCAAAAATACTTTATTTAACCCTGGGAGGGAAATTCGGTTAAAAAAACCCAAAACAGATCAGAGACGAGCAGGGATGTGACTCCGCAGCTTTTTGACTAAATATGGAGCTCAGTGCCAGGAGCCACAGTGTGTGTGTGTGTGTGTGTGTGTGTGTGTGTGTGTGTGTGTGTGTGTGTGTGTGTGTGTGTGTGTGTGTGTGTGTGTCTGGTCAAGGGAGAATCTGAGGAATGCCCCTCACCCTCATTACAACCCTGGAGCCCCCCGCCTTAATAACCCCCCAATAAAAGAGCTCCATTAATGTAGGACACACACGCACGCTGGCACGCACGCACGCATGCACACACGCACACACGCACACACACACACACACACACACACACACACTGGCAGCAACTTCTTTGTTCACTGCAGGTTTGAAACAATAGAACAATAGAACAACAGATCTAGTTGGTCTCTGTAGGTGTGTATTTACTCTGTTTCTCAGCTTTTATGATATAGACTCGTCTCGATGATTAAAATATTGAAATAAAGATGATTCTGGAGGCAGAGCAGGAGAGAAAGAGTCTGTTGAGAAACATAAGAAATAAGTTTGATATGAGAGTGAGGGAGCTTAAAGTTGTCCCTGTCATCTGCAGAAGAATGAAGCGAGGTGTTAAAATGTTCTCTGAGTTTCTATTGTTTCAGAGGAATTCGTCAGATAAACAGGAGACAGTCAGGGCGGGACAGAGCGAGCTGAGGACACGTTAGAGTGAGTCACACTGGGCTCTGTGCTCCTCTGGCTCCCTCTAGTGTTCACTGATGGTACTGTAGTCACCAGCTCCTCTCCTGTTCCTCAGTTCATCACTTTCTGTCTCTTTCTGGATCTGCAGTCAAAGTCTGTAACAATTAATCCTTTAGTCTATCAAATAAATGCATATTTATAATATTTCTGAATAATCTAGAGCTTTATTTGTCTCATTTGTAAGTACTTTTTATGTGCCTCATGTATTTATGTTCAGTGTCTGAAGTGGTGTTTTGGCTGTAGATGCTGTGACTGTGTTCAAGTAACTATCAACAAATCCACCTTCCTCCATATCTAGCTACCTTACCTACCTGACTCCCATCCGTACTCCCTTACTCCCTCATCTACCTACCCAGCTTCCCTGCCTGTCGCCCCCCCCCCCCCCCCCCCCTCCTCCCTCCCTCACTGCCTGTCTTCCTTCTCCCTTTATCCCTCCCTCACTGCCTGTCTTCCTTCTCCCTTTATCCCTCCCTCACTGCCTGTCTTCCTTCTCCCTTCCTCCCTCCCTCCCTCACTGCCTGTCTCCCTTCTCCCTTTATCCCTCCCTCACTGCCTGTCTCCCTTCTCCCTTTATCCCTCCCTCACTGCCTGTCTCCCTTCTCCCTTTATACCTCCCTCACTGCCAGTCTCCCTTCTCCCTTCTCCCTTCCTCCTTTCCTCCCTCCTTCCCTGTCTGTCTTCCTCCTTTCCTCTCTCCTTCCTCCCTGTCTTCCTTCCTCCATCCCTTCTTCCTCCCTCCCTCCTCCCTGTTCTCCTCCCTCCCTTCCCTGTCTGTATTCCTCCTATGATCCTCCCCACTCTTTTCCTTCCTCCCCACCTTGCTACCTTCATGCTTCCTTTTTCAAACTTATTTCACTATATTCCTCCTACCTACCTCTCTTCACTACCTACCTCATACCTTCCCCTTCATCTCCTTCCTTAGCTTTCTCTGACTCTCGTACTTCCCTTCTTACCAACCTTGTTTCATTACCCACCTCTCATTACCCTTTTGGCCTTCTCTCCCTCTCTCTCTCTCTCCGGACTCTTAACTTTAATCATTTTTAATGGAAGATCTGAGTCCTCTGTGTCTGTACAATCCTCTCTGGGAATCTCTCCGTATAGAAGACTCTTCCTCGCTGAAGGTCTCCCCTGCTGAAGGTCTCCCCTGAGGACAGTACATCTCAGATTAAAAGGTCAGTTATGTAAGAGGGAGAAGAACATGAGCCTAGTCATTAAAAAAGGACCATGAGCAGCGTGGACACTGGTCCAAACAGCTGGAGGACCGAGTTATAAACTTTAATCCACTTCAGGAACTTCAGCCAAAACTAACAGAGAGAGAAACGGCAGGACAAGATTCATTTCCTGGATCAACGAGTAGCTCAGTGAGACGAGGAGTGTTTAGAGGAGCTCATGTTTCTGCATTGAGTCAATGAAGTGATGCGAAAAGGAGTCAAATCTGAGCTGCTACACAGATTTTAATAGATTTACAGTGAGGTGTTTTGTTCTCTGTTAAAGCTCCCATGAAGAACTTTCTGTTTGTGTTGACAAGGTGCCCCCTGTGGACAGAGTGATACCTCTTATTGGTCCTGTTTGCTTTTGTAGTTCGCTTTACGTTCCAGTCCTTTTTAAGAGCAGCTATAAGCACCTCACAGGAGCTACGTACCAGCTAAATATGCCAGAGGTTTATAAACTTCCTGTCATTAAGACATCGCTTCAAACAGACCCTCACCTTGTCTTATCTGATTGTTGCCTCTAAATGTTTTACAGCAGAGAAATGCGTGAAAGACATGGCTAAAATACTCACACTGTCTGTATTTGTGTTATTAATTGATGGAATAATCCTGAATGATCACTTAAAGCTCCTGTGAGAAGTTGTTGTTTGATGATGAGACAGACTGAACAAACAGTGATGATTTTCAATGACCTACAAAAACAAACAAGGTCATCAACAACAAGATTTATAATTTCTATACAGTGATGTTTCACGTGAGTTATCGCTGTGAGGGCGTTGATATCAGAACATCCACAGCAGAAACAGATCCTCAGTGAGTGATGCGTCTGACCGTTAGAGACAGCAGGAGAAAATCAGCAACAAGATCAGCAAAGAGATGAGAGGTATCACTCTGTCCACAGGGGGCACCAAATCCAACACGAACACAAAGTTCCTCTCAGGAGCTTTAAGAAGACACAGCGTGCAGGTGATCACTTAGCAGGGTTTACATTCATTAAAAATAACTTTGGAGAGATAACTAATCTTTATGCTGATGGTCTGGCTTGTGTTTTGGCCATAGAGACATCAGCTTTGATATCAGTATATTTCATAGGCAGGTACAAACTCCTGAATGGAGCTTTAACTGGAGCTGTGCTAACACATATCAAGTTTCATGACGATGATGCTGGTTAAATTAAAATGAGTGGAAGTGATAACAAGCTCATCATAATCATGTTTATATCA